>NW_020884876.1:11220899-11522109 GCF_003945725.1 Corapipo altera
ATGCAGTACGTAAGATGGCTGCTGCCTGAAGCTATATGTCATGTCTGCTTATATTTCCAAAATTTCCAAGGAATTGGTAATAAGGATTAAATGAAAATATCAGTCTTAATGTAATAAAAAATTGACACATCTTGAAAGTATGAAATGGGTGCATTCTTAAGGCTCAGGAACCAAAAAATGAGTGAAAGAATAGAAGACCCTTTAGAAAACAAACAAAATACAAACACACACACACACAAAGGCAAAACAAGAAGACCCCAACTTGTTTTAAGTTGCTTACAGTTGATGACAATTGATGTACTCTTATACAGTTAACTATTTTATGATAGTAAGGCTTGTTACTCCCTGCAGCTGCTGCTTGAGTAAAAGCTGTCCTTTAGCAGGTCCTTTTATTTTCATAACAGGGCTACTGAGGACGTATAATTGGAGGCTCTGTATCTAGGGATGTAGTAAAATGCAGTGGGGGGATAGAGTCAGTGTGAAGTGTTAGGTTATTATTCAATGAAGATCTGCACTTGCAGGAGCTGTATAGTGGAGCACGTCTGATGGGTCAGAGACTTTTGGGGCTGTGTGATCTTACATGGAGTCAGAGGGTGGATAGCTGCTGCAATTGCCAGCAGCTGGCAAATTAGTTACCTATATAGTTTGGGAGTGTTTTAATTGAGAAAGGGATTTGTTAGGACAGGAGAGTCTCCATCTTTTATTCTGTGTCTAGGGAATGTGAAATGATATCTACATGATATTTTACTTCTGCTACTTGCTATTGAAGCAAGAAGCTGAGAGAAAACCAAAATCACTTTTCATCTAGAAGGCGTTTCTGTAGCAGTTATATTGGATCTGTGCAAAGCTGTTTGGGGCCACATTGGCACTCAGACTTCAGTCAGATAGGAAGTTTCAAGGACTGTAGCAATTTCCCCAGGCAACAGCAGAAGACAGACAGAAAATGCTGTGTCTGCTCCTAGCTGTAGAGTTCCCATGAACTCTTAGCCCTGTATCACAGAATCACAGAACATGCTGAGTTGGAAGGGACCCATAAAGATCATTGAGTCCAGCTCCTGGCCCTGCACAGGACACCCTAAGAATCACACTACGTGCCTGATAACATTGTCCAAATCCTTCTTGAACTCTGGGAGGCAGGCTTGGTGCTGTGACCACTTGCCTGGGGAGGCTGCTCAGTGCCCAACCACCATCTGGGTGAAGAATCTTTTTCTAATATCCAGCCTAAACCTCCCCGACACAGCTTCAGGCTGTGTGGTTGAGTCCTATCAGTGGTCACAACAGAGAGGAGATCAGTGTCTGCCCCCCCTCCCTCTTCTTCCCCTCATGAGGAAGTTGTAACTGCAATGAGGTCTCCCTCAGTCTCCTCTTCTCCAGGCTGAACAGACCAAGTGACCTCAGCCACTCCTCATACAGCTTCCCCTCAAGGCCCTTCACCATCTTCATTGCCCTCCTTTGGACAGTGTAAAAGCTCAATATATTTCTTATATTCTGGTGCCCAAAACTGCACACAATATTCAAGGTGAGGTGCCTCGGTCCGAGAGGGGATGGGGCAGTAACATAGCACAGATGGGTTCGGAGACAAGGTAGGGGTGCAGATGGAAAGCTTTATTGAGGCGTGCACGGGATTTTTTATCAGCTCAGGTGGGGAAAGGACCAGAACATGGGGTAGAGCATGAGACAGACAAACTGGGGAACAAATCGGGATAGAGACACAGGCAAAAGGGGGAGGAATGTGGGAGGAGCCGGGGAAGGAATGTGGGAGGAGCCGGGGAAGGAAAGGGCAAATGGTGGCTGCCTCCTCTCTGCAGCTTTGCTGGCCAGTTAGAGAGGGGAGCGAGGAAGCAGGGAGCAGGGAAGCAGGCATGCCTGGGCATACCCGGGAAATATAAATATAGGGGCAACATACAATGTGTATATTTATAAGCACATAAAAACTGTAAAGTCCATATAGTAAAGTCTTGTCAATTACTGTATATCTTCCTCCATGCCTGGAACTGTTCCCATCCTGAATCTTGCTCCTTCACAGTGAGACCACACCAGTGCACAGCAGAGTGGGACAATCCCCTCCCTCGACCAGCTGGCAATGCTTTGCCTGATGCCCCCCAGGACATGGTCGTCCCTCCTGGCTGCCAGGGCACTGCTGACTCATATTCAACTTGCCATTGACCAGGACCTCCAGATCCCTTTCCATGGCACTGCTTTCCAGCATCTCATTCCCCAGTCTGTACAAACATCCGGTGATGCCCCATCCCAAGTGCAGAATCCAACACTTTCCCCTGTTGAACTTCCTATGGTTGGTTATTGCCAAGCCCTCTAATTTGTTGAGGTCTCTCTGCAGGGCCTCCCTACCTTTGAGGGAGTCAACAGCTCCTCCCAGTGTCATCTGCAAACTTCCTTAATATCCCTTCCAGACCTACACACAATTAATTTATGAAGATATGTAGAGCTCTGGGCCTAAGAGCTCTGTGGAACGCCACTAGTGACAGGTCACCAGTCTGATGTCACCCCATTCACTGTTAATATCTGTGCTCGCCCCGTGAGCCAATTGCTCACCCACCACATGATGTGTTGATCCAGCTGTTTGTACAGAAAGATTCTGTGAGAGACAGTATCAAAAGCTTTACATCAACTTGCTTCCCTTGATTTATTAAGTGGATTATCTTGTCAGAAAAGGAAATCGGGTTTGATAAGAAGGACTTTCCTCTCATGAAGCCATGCTGGCTGTGACCAGTGACTGTGTTGTCTTTCAGGTGTTTTTCAATACCTTGCAGAATAATCTTCTCCATAACTCTACCAGGCACTGAAGTGAGACTGACAGACCTGTAATTTCCAGGGTCATCCTTCTTGCCCTTATTGATAATCAGGACAACATTCACCAGCTTCCAGATAGCTGAAACCTCTCCGGATTCCCAAGACTGCTCAAAAATCATTGGTAGAGATTTTGTGATGACATCAGCTAGCTCTTTGAGGATTCTGGGATGAATCCCATCAGGCCACATAGTTTTGTAGGGATCCAACTGGTGCAGCAGATCCCACACAATTTCCGGATCATCTGGAAGTTGGTCATTCTCACAGTCATGGTCTTCCAGGTATCTGGTATCATTAGCTAGCTTGCGGTGCTGCATAGGACATGCATATTAATATTTACAAAAACATTACTTTGCTTTGAGCAGCAACTTCAGCATAATCCACTGCTAAAGTTGTTCTTTGGTGCTACTTCCCAAGAGCTGAATGCAGTATGTGCAATTAATCATAAAATGTTCCTCTACTACAAATGAGTGAATTTTCTCATTTTTACTGGCCTCAGTCTTTGGCTTTGGGAAATGCAGCATAGTATCAGGAGGCATTTGTTACCATTTAAAGTATTTTGCTGCTGTTTCTCATGGAGATGTGGTTTGAAAAGTGGAGAGAAAGCTGAAGTAGTACTTTCCTTCCGATTTGGCATTGTTGGCATTTGGAAAGCTCCACTTCCATGGAGGCGAAAATTCTGAAATCATTTTCTCACAAAGATTCTCACTTAAGGATGTGTTGAGTAGAAACCTAGGCATCTCTTAGTCACTGGCAGATGCAAAGCAGATGACTTGGGGTGGGGAGCAGAGGGGAACTGGAAACCTTGTATGTCTTGCAATCAAGAACAGCAGACGGGGCTGTACTAATTCTTACAGAGTCACCAAGAACTGGAAATCATGGTGAGCATTTGGTAAACCACCAGATACTCTCTCTTCATAAGGGCACCATAGGCTTTCCATATGATGCAGTCAGTTCAGGATGGTTCTTCTGATGTCCTGTTTTACAGAGATGCAGGAGATGCTGTGCTGTGCCCCAGCTTTCCTGACAACAGTCGTTCCACAGACACAGCATAACTCTGAGTGCGTGTGTGTGTACCACTAATTTCAAGGAACAAGTCTGAGGGAATTTTTAGGAATGTTTCAAAGAGTACACCTCTGAGATTATGCCTATCCCACTGCCATTTTCAAATCCCTCCTGTAAATCTAGAGTTGTAAATCTTGAAGTTGTTCAAAGAAAAGCTTGATAGATTTCCCACCCCTGAGGACAAATTAATATGTTTTTCTTTAACTTCACTCTTTGGAATAGTGGGAGGCTTTTTGGCTGTAACTTTAGAGATTACAGCCTAGAGAGACACCATGCATAACCAATTGCATCCTTAATAATTGATTTTGAAAAATTAGTAAATAAAACCAGTGTTTCACTTTGGAAAATATTGGCATAATGATACAAGTCCCAACATTTGAGAGAAGCTGAGTGTAAGGAAGAGGGAGAAAGAGCAGAAAGAGGAAATCAACACAGCTGAATATCTGTATTACTAGTATGTAATATCTGTAAAGAATGAGAGATTATGGATTTGATAAAATATGTATTGTGTATTTAACTTATGTGGCTTTAGAGTATTCTGATATTTTGAACAGCAAACGGAGACATGAATTCACTGTGTAGGGAATAAGGCAAGATTATAAACAAAGATAACCCTCCTGGAAGATAGAAAGGAGAGCCTCTATGTTACTTTTGCATGGCATAGTAGCATAGGCCTAAGGAGCCCTTTGAAGATATGACAGATTTAGAATTTAATTTTGTGAAAAGAAATAAAACTGGAAGAGCCCAGAGGAAGGACCAAGTGCTCAGTAGTGTGGAATATAAAGAATGTACATGGGAAACGTGTCTGAAAGTAAAAGGGTGGTGTGTGGTTCACCATATCTCTAAGCTAGCTGAACTATTAGACAATGCTGCAGGGATATTATGTATAATCTATTTACCACCCACTTATGCTGGATTTTCTAGAATAAAGTTTCCATCTTTAAGTTTGTCTGATATCAGTGGTCTTGGGTAGGCATAAGGAACATTTGCATTGCCTCCCCACCTCCTGACAATAATTTACAAAAAAATAAAAAGTGTTATAGAAGAACTATGGGTGTCTGCAAGCCACGTAAGATTTGGAACCATCAGTTTCAAGATGTGAAGCAATACCCACTCTTAGGTGTTAATCAGAAAAGTATTTCTGCTGGATGTAGGTGGTGGAGAAACAGTTCAAAACAAGAATTTTGTTAATATTGAATTGCTACATTATGGGTTCTTATAGCCAGGCAACTAATGCAAATGTACAAAACATTAGGAGTAAACATATAGATAAGGCCTCTGTGGATTAAAAAATAGCATTTTCTACAGATAATACAGAAGGCTGCAGCTATTTTTTGCTCACTGCATGGTTCCTCAGATAATTCCATTTGGTAACTGGTGACACATGCCTTTAAAAAAAAATGCTGACTTTCATTTAAAGTGACAGAGTATTATTGCTAAGAAATTGAATAATGTAGGTAAATGTATTTTAAATATATATTTTTTTGCATTTGGTAATATGCCATTATGAATATTTCTCTTGGTAGTTGCCAGTGTGTTCAAGCAAATTATTTGTGTTTGAATAATCTGTTTGCAGAGAATAAAAAGAACAGAAGGAAACTGGGAAATGAAGGGAGGGGGAAGATTTTTGACCATGCCTTCAGTAATATATTCGTGAAGGGGCAGAATGGAATGTAAAACCTCTAACTAGCCTGCACATATTTAATTTTTAAATATAAGTGCATGATCTAACTGTCTTGCAGAAATCACTGTGGGGGTTTTTTTAAAGATTTGCTCCTACGATGGCCATCTGTACAAATATATTCTAAATTAACCATTAGATTCTTAGCACTTGAAAGAAGGTTTTTATATCTTAATTCTCCTCAGCTCTAGCCAAAAATGCAACATACAAAAGCTATTTTATTCCCATTATTCTTATGGCAATATTGACTTAGTTTTGTGAACCTAGTTAAAAAAATAAATACTCATATAATGAATACAGATTATTATGGTAGAAATTTCTTCTTTAATGCAACAAATACATTGGAGAATTAAAACAGATAACTCTGTTTATAGTCTTCTAGCCTTTCAAACTGACAAAGATTTTTTCCAGGCATCTTTGTAGTTCAGTCTCTGAGATTTAATCTCTGTAATGTGTTACGCTCACTATTGTCCCAGTGAATTTGTTGACAGACAGTAAGTGGGTCACTGCATTGAAATGCCCGATGTAAGCCCCGAGTTCTCCCTTTGCGTTGGCAAGGCAACAGCAGTGGTCCAGGAATCATGCGCAGAGCAGGCTCCTGGACTGCTGCTCTCACAGGGTCTCAGTGGATAACAAGGAGGAAAAATCCCTTGGATGCTGAAACAGGCAACGAACGGATTCTTCCTTGTTTTTCTTAATATGTCTATCAGTGGCGGTGGGAGGGACAGAGATGCAAACTTACAAATAAAATGAAGCAATGCACAGCAATTGACTCTATTATTGCTTTGTTCTCAAGTCTTTGGATATTATTTTAGTTTGGAGGGATTGAATACATTATACATCAGTTGGACCTAGTTGTTCTAATGTATGACAGAAGAAAGATAAATATTTCATAACTGCTTTAGATCTTGCAATGGTTTATTATTCTCTCCGCCCCCTCTTCCACAACACTGTACAGAAGAGCAACTGATAAAGTGCTGTATTACATGAATCCAAAAAGAAGCAGAATTCCACATGTTGGAATTCTTAAATATGCTAACATTCAAAAAACATCAGTGATAATTAAATTCATAACAGTTTGTGAAAAGTAGTCTGTGCACAGAGAAAACTTGGATCTGAACATCCACAAACTCATAGTAATAACTGTTGATCTAATGTTGATTTCTACAGTTAGCACTGATCATCAGTAAGTTACCACTAAAATTGCAAGAGAGAGGATGTGAAGGGAAAAGGAAGGAATTTTTTAATTGAAGAGAGATTAAAATCTTTCCCACTGACCATGTCACAGCATCAATGAAAGTCCTGCATCTGGGGGAAACAGCTTTGTTAGTGACAATGCTCCATGGACTATGTGTTCATTTGCTTCATTTGAGTAGCTGATGACTGGAAGAGATATGGGTGTTGGTAAAAACATCTATTTTTGTGAAATAAAAGCATTGTACAGAGCTGAGGGAATGTAATGTTCTCTAGTGACAAAGCTTTTTAAAATAATTGTATTCAGGTAGGAATTTCTCATGACTGCAACCATGGAGCTAGCAGCAGTAGCAACAGCCAGCTCTGTTTTGCCATTCATGCTAACATGGGAAGCCAGGACTGTATGTTTCACACAGGTCTCAGCTATTAAAAAAAACCCCTAAGAATGCCAATGTTATAATGCTGCACATCTGGACCTGATATGGAATGTAGCTTTTGTCACCTTCACAACTCATATGCTATCGATCCTCATCAGCTAATCGATAGCAATTACTTCTGCTGAAGAGTAAACTCACATTGCATCAAATGCAATATTTCATACTTCATGTTTTGGGCCTGCAGGTGTTTTAGAAGTACCAAAAATACAATTTGGAAACCTTGTTATATACAAACAAGAATACAAACTACTTGGGGATATCAGAAGGGTAATAAAAGTATTTCTAAGTAAATGCGCTAATAAACAATGGCACACTGGACCAATAAGAAGTAGGTAGGCTTCAGTTCAAAATAGCTGAAAATAGAAGGTTGGCAAATGAGTTATAAAAATTATTAAAGTTTAAAACTGAGGCTAGATGAACACTGAGTCATGATCTGGTGCAATGCCATGTTATGCTCTGTATATATTTTAAACAAAAGGGAAAAAAACGTGGAGCTAAAAAGTCTTGGTCCTCACAATATTCTTTGTAGCTAATCTTTCTTTCCTTGTCTGACTTAATTCTTGCCTTGTATAGTTTAACTAAACCAACCTTTGAATAGAAGAACTAAAAATTAGTTGATTATTCTACTAATAATAATGAAAAGGGAGAAGAACAGGAGGTTTTGATTTTTTTTAAAATGTTATTACAGTTTCTAAACTAGTTGACTGTTTTAACCTTTCACTTTTAATGCTTTATCACCTAGACAATTAAAGGTATGTTTTTAGTAAGGAAGTAAAATAAAACCAACCACTCATAAGCATTTTTAAAGGCTGGCATACATATAGTAGCAAGTCTATATTTTGTTCTTCATCAAAAGAGAAGAGAAAAATTTTCCTTTTCATTCGTTTAAAATTCAAGTTTTGAGAAACTCCATGGCTTTTGAAAACATTGCTTGTTCCTTGATAAATTGGAAGTAATCTTGTGTAAAAAAATTTTTCAACTTTTTACTACTATTTTTATAAAAGAATTGTCTTTTTCTTTCTATAGGAAGTTTCCAGTTTCTTGTAGTCTATTTCTTTAATACTGTCTTGCTGTTTGTTTCTCTTCTGAGCAAAATAGGTAGACACACTACTGTTCAGTTTGACTCCAGTAGTCCTGTGATTCTAACTCTTTTTGTTCTGCTTTTACAGAAATTGGTAAAAATTCACTTATGTATAGTCAGATCTTAAATTATTCACCTCTGCAGTGCTTTAAATCTCTCCAGGTTTATGAGTAAAAACATCGTATTTCATTGTAACATATTACAGAATGTGAGTGACGGAGCTGCAAAAAAAGCCAGGGACAGTAAATAAAACGGCCACAACTCCAGCCATTAGTAGGGAGGACTCAAATTTCTAGAGGCTATGCTTAAGGAGTTTATTTTCAAGTGGGTGCACAAGACAGTGGAGGACATGTGGCACAGTCTTAAATCTCACAGCTTTCTCTGCTTTTATTTCCTGTTTATTCCCATTTATCTCACTGTTATTTTCAATGTGTTGCATATTTTCCAAAATTAACTTTTGATTGTCAAAATACTTGGGAATTCAATTTTGGTCACCTCCAGTAATGTCCTTTCCTCCCTTAGACCATGTATGTGGCTACAGCTAGTAGCTGTAGCAAAGCATATCCTAAATTCTCACTGGATGTCTGTTTTAACAGATGGACTGCAGTGAGCGTACAAGAAGCTGGTGCCAACTTCCAAACAGCAAAGTGTGTCAGTGATAAGGATATCTTCAAGAGGTTAAGGAAAAATAACTTTCTCCTGCACCAAAAATGCCCAGGTCCCCCAAATGAAATAAACCTAAAAATGCTATCACTTTGATTTTTGTCAAGCGATTTATTGCATAACTAAATAAAATGACATATGGTTTTCCAGAGCAGAAATGCATTTTTATTTTGAAATTATTTTGATTAAATATTTTAATTATAACTCAAGGTGCAATGCACACCTCTTTCTTGGCCTCACTGTCATATCTTTTGAATAGCCTACTAGAAGCGAAAGGTAGAACAGATACGTAAAGCACTGTAAAGAGATGCAGAGAAGATCCATTTTTTTCGCTGGATTCTGGCAAGGTGGGGTTTCTTCCAGTATCTTTTCCAATTATCTTTGATTGGTGGTTTTGAAAGTGCCAGATATTACTTCTGCATTCTTAGGTACATAGCCTAGTAGATCAAAACATCACAGAGCCTATTTACATTTTTTTGTATTTTAAGATCTTTCAGAGTTAATGGAATGCCACTAAAGTTAATGGAATGCCACATCTCTCTCCATGTTTCTTATCTGCATAGTAGACAGTGTTTTTGTACCCTATGCTGCTGTTGTTTTTATTTGAAAGTTTCTTTGAAAACTCAGAGACCTCTTCCTCCTCCCCCATTTCTCTTCTATAGTGGAACAGAATAAAAGCCGAAGTCAAAAAACTTGAATGGAATGGAAGGAAACACAACTCTTATTGTGATATCTTTCTGCAGTAGAAATGTTGGGAGCTGACAATAATTTTGTCTGAGTTCATATGCAGAAGAAAATATGAATACCTTTACTCTATTTCAACATGTATGCAACCTGAAGTCACAGATATGTTAGCAATACACTTGGACATTTTCTGCCACAAAATATTCAACAGTCCTCCTCAAGGCTTTGTATGAAGTGTTTACGTCATGAACTTCCAAAGAGGCTTGCCTTAAAGCATATCTGCATTTTAAAATAATGAAAAGCTAGCTCTGCTCCTTGTAGAGTGGGAATAAAAACTATCTAGTATCAAGGGGAAGATCTAAAAGCTTCTGATCATGGTGTTTGACTTCATGCTTTGTTTTTTTGTGGGCTTTTATTTTTCCCCCTTCCTCCTCCTCTAAAGTTTCCTAAGTGCTTGTCCCCAGAGAACCTCCACAGTTTTGGATTGGATCTAGAAGGGAGGCTTCCTGTGGCAGCAGTTTCATGTCGGCTGTGATGGACAGCAGTGCTAGATTTTCAGGTTCCCAACCTGAATCTCTTGCAGTTGTCCGTATAAAAGGAGTGGAAGACTTAGGACTCATCCAAAAGCGAGTTAGAGTTTCGGTATGTGCATTTTAATCTGATCCCCACTAAACCTCATGATGTTTTACCTAATCCTGGTGTCTTTTAAAAAGTGTATGTACCAAAATATCTTAAGTTTTATTAGAGACATCCTGGATGTGGGGCTGCCAGTAATGGGCTTAGTGGTTTCACATCTTTGTGCAGTTCATTTATGTGCAGAGTGTAGCTTTGCCTGTGCTCATATACAGGTTTCATCTTGAGAAGTGTGATCTGAAAATGCATCAGAGAGTGCTAAGTTAATGGATACAGCATATGCTTGGGATCAATTCCTTTCTCACCCACATTTCCTATGTCCCTAAATATATTCTAACAATTGACCTGTATGTCAGGTTGAAATGGGGGCCATTCCATCTCTGCTGAAACTGTTGGGTTTTACTGAAAATATAGATTCAGTAGAATACAGAGAGGAAGAAAAGAAAAGAAAAAAAGGAACATTAGAGAGAACATGATGATAAAGACTAGCATTTGCATGCATATTTTAAATTAGATATCACTAAATAAATTATTGAAAGAAGAATATAGGAACAGTAACCACTATGTACCATAAAAAAGGTGTCCTTTTTTTTTTTTTTTTTTTTTTTTTAAGTCATAGAATGGTTCGATTTGGAAGGGACCTTTAAAGATGATCCATTTCCGATCACCACCTTCCTCTAGACCAGATTGCTCAAAGCCCCATCCAACCTGGCCTTCAAAATTTCCAAAGGCGGGGCATCCACAGCTTCTCTGGGCAACCGGTTTGGAACAGGTTGTATGTCTCTCACCACCCTCAAAGTAAAGAATTTCTTCCTAACATCTAATCTAAACCTTCCCACTGTCAGTTTAAAACCTTCCCTCTTGTCCTATCACTACAAACCCTAACAGAAAGTCCCTCTCTGCCTTTCTTGTCAGCCCCTTTTAGGTACTGGAAGGCATCTAAAAGGTCTCCTCAAAGCCTTCTCTTCTCCAGGCTGAACAAACCCAACTCTCTCAGCGTGTCTTCATAGGAGAAGACATCTTCATCTTCATGGCCCTCCTCTGGATGTACTCCAACAGGTCCCTATCCTTCTTATGTCCCAAGAGTTGGAAACAGTAAAATAAATGCAAAACCCTCTAAAAATACAGCTGATTCCAGTGCTGTTGGTCCTTTTGAATCTTCAAAGAGTGTTTCAGTTTAGTGTACACTTATTTTCAGTCTGTTCTATAGCATTAGGATACATGGGACACTAAATTCAAGATTTTAATGGGTACATTTTTTTATATGTTAATAAAGCACTTACAATCTGTTAGATTCTAGCCAAATATGTGAAAAAGGAACCTTTTTCCTAAAAAGCTTAAATCTTAAATATTGTGGCAAATGAAGTGTGAAAGATGAAAATAAAGCATGTAGCTGACACAGTCCTATGCAAATATTAGGTGTCTTAAAATTTTAAATCTTTTTTTCTTTTGAGATATTTGAAAGAAAAATAAAAGTACTAGCTCATAGTATTAATGGAAGATGATTTAGGATAAATGTGCTGGGGGGAAAATGAAGCTTATATAATGAGTGAGATATCACAAAGGAAACAGTGAAATGCTTTGTTCTGATGTCTTCCATGTTTGAAGTTGTTTTATTTATATATCATTAGTAAATGAAGTATTCATTAAAAAGGCTTGAATAATTCTGTGAAATGTGATAAAGTAAGAAAGTTGTATAAATTTTAAATTGTTCTAATCTGTTGTCTCATTGTCCATCTCATTTTTATGAGTGCATAAAAAAACTAGAAAAAAAAGTGATCCAAATCACTTTCTGATGCATTTCTGGTAACTGGTATTAAATAGGACAGGGAAGAAATCATGAAGAAAATGGATTAGTTAGCAACCGTAACTCATACTGAGCTTACAAAAGAACTAAACCAACATGAAAGAGGATGAATATCTTAAATGTCTATTTTGTATTATTACAACTACACTCAATAGCTTTCTGATGGAAGAGATATTAATTTACCTATTTTATTCTGCTATAATTCTCTCCACTGGGTTCATACCACTGTGTATGACTTTTCATAGAATCACGGAACATGCTGAGTTGAAAGGGACCCACAAGGATCACTGAAGTCCAATTCCTGGTCCGCCCAGGACCAGCCCCAAGAATCCCATCATGTGCCTGAAAGCATTGTTCAAACTGTTCTCGAACTCTGTCAGGTTTGGTGACCACTTCCCTGGGGACCCTGTTCCAGTGCCCAAACACCCTGTGACTGAAGAACCTTCTCCTAGTATCTAACCTAAACCTCACCTGACACAGCTTCATGCTGTTCGCTCAGGTTCTATCGGTGGTCACCACAGAGAAGAGAACAATGCCTGCCCTTCCGCTTACCTTCATGAGGAAGCTGTAGATCGTGATGAGGTCTCCCCTCAAAACTACACACAGAACTCAAAGTGAGGCTGCACTAGTGCAGAGCAGAGCAGGACCAGCTGGCAATGCTTCACCTCATGCCCCTCAGGACAGCGTTGGACCTCCTGGCTGCCAGGGCACTGCTGACTCATATTCAGCTTGCGGTCAACCAGGACCCCCAGGTTCCTATTCACAGTGCTGCTCTCCAACCTCTCGTTATCCAGTCTATACACAAATCCAGGGTTGCCCCATCCCTGGCAGTCAGAATTAATCTTCTGCCTGACTAGAGTACTTCAGCTACACTGATCAACTAAAACATTATTTGACCTATTAAGATTTAAAATATGCCTTCCTTTTACCCTCAGTGTCCAGAAAATACAAAGAAGCATCCAAGTTAATTAAACTGAAGATGCCTAGATTGCTAGTAAAAAATATATGATTAAGATGGCACAGAAAAAATTTTCCGAGTACAATGACTTAATGTATTGAAGGCAAATGATTTGTGCATGAGAAGCTTGACATGTCTTGGCAATGTGCACATGCAGCCCAGAAAGCAAACTACATCCTGGAGTACATCAAAAGAAGTATGCTCTTGTCTCATGAGACCCCATCTGGAAAACTGTCCAGCTCTGGCACTTCTGACACAAGAAAAATATGGACCTGTTGGAACAAGTCCAGAGAAGGACCATTAAGTTATCAGAGGGCTGGAGCTACTTTCCTATGAGGAAAGGCTGAGACAGCATTACAGAAACTGCTATGCAACTTGTGATTTTAACCTCTTTACTGCTAGGTTTGTATTGCAGCTTTAGTGTTGTAGTTTTAGTATTGCAGTGGTGTTTTGCTTCTCCTACCTTTTTATTAAGTGGAACTGAGAAAACAAAATTTTTTGAGAACTTTGCTCTTATGACAGGGGCTAGGGATTTGGATTTTGGGGGGTTTTTTGTTAATTTGAAATGAATTTTAGTTATATTTTCTTACCCTTGGTTATTGCAGCATCACACTGCTTTGGTACTCAGTTCAGAGTGCTTGCTTCCTTGTGTTAACGGATAGGAGAAGCTAATGCAGAAAACATACTTCCTCTTGAGTCCATCTTGGACTCTCCTAACTGAATTAATCTCTGCTCCATCAAATCATCCAAGTCTCAAACCTGTTCCTTAACCCAGTCTATTATTCTGATGAGAAATATGCCACATGGGATCCTTGATTTGTCTGTCTTTATTGGCTTAAAAAAGCCAGCAGCCGAGTAACCTTCACCTTTGCCACATTACGAAGCTGTGGACACAGACTTAAATCACTCTGATGCTGGCTAATAGAGACATTGGCAACTGATTTGTTTGAAGAGTTTAGACAAAAATCTGTGACTTAATGAAGTCTTTTGCTTTTCATTTTTTTTCTAAATTGTGAAACAAAAATATGACAAAAGAGTATTTTGTTTCCACTTGTTATTGTCTATGCAATAACAATGCGAGACCAAAGACAAGTCCATTAACTTTTAATTTGTCTTGTACAGTCAGAAATAGTAAAAAACAGTTTTCTTCCCAAAAATACTTTGCTCCAACTGGTTGTCCTCCTGAAATCTGAACCTGGAGTTCTTTCTCAAACTGATTTATTCTTTCTTTGTATTGATTTTTTTTAATATTTGATTTTCTGTTCTTTTCATTGTATATGATCAAATTTAAATTTCTGTAAATGCACTTGTAGTACAGAGCTGTGATAGTTGTATTGGCATCTAAATGGACATGGTTGCATGGTGATTGATAGTCTTACTGACTTCCACATTTGAATTTTTTTCTAAGAAGTTTGGATTGTCTCTCTGACCACTGATAATCTTTCTTGTCCTTACCAGTAGAAAACTGCTGCATATGATGGTGACACTGCTGATTTGTACTTACACAGAGGAAGAATCAAATGCAGTTGTTTAAGTTGCTTTTTCTGTTGATACAGTCTTCTCCATTAAGAGTATTCTATACCATGCTTTTGTGCCATGCCTGTACAATTATTTAACTGTTAGTGGTTTCTTCTAGTTCAAAACTGCTGTTCTTTTGGGATTGTGGCCATCAATTAATCTTCAGTAAGATAGCTGGCTACTTAAATTTTACTTAAGTTTCTTAAGCCACGTTTAGTGTGAGCATACTCCTTCATTCTGTAGTAGAAACATATATTTCTGGAGGGTATGCCTTTTCTAGGCATCCCTCCTACCTGCTCAGTTACATTCTGCCATAATTTTAAATGTGAAAGCTAAAATAAACAGTCTAGGCAAGTAAGATTTAAAGAATCTCTCAGCCTTATTTTCATTTAGTAATTTGCATATCCTGAGGAAGAGTATAGATCTCTGAGCTTTGAGGTGTCAGGAAGCTGTCTAACCAGACACACAATCATATGTCAGACCGTGGTAGCCTTGACTGTACCATACTCTGCTGCATGTAGCCAGTCATCACTCCTCTGCTTAGCAGGTCTATCAAGCATTACGATCACAGAAAAAATGAATATTCATCCTACAAGTCAGTTGGAGGAAATAATTTGATGAAGGCAAAGAATACACATATGCTAGATGTGAGGCAGAAGAGATTCATAGGTGCAAAATAATGTTTATGAAAACGCTACTGTTACAGGTACCTAACCCTGTTTATTTGCTGTCTTCCTTCTAGAAATATTCTAGGTAACACAGTGTTGTGAAACATTTGGTGGTGGGCCTATCAGCATGCCTTTTTAATCACAATTAATCAGATATTCAGTGTATGCATACTATTGTTAGATATGTGTTTCAGATGTTTTGGTTTTATATGAGTTGTGGGTTAGTATATATGTAGTAGTTATTTATGGTAGACAGTGATGTACTTTTCACTTTCAAATGCTTTATGTTACATTTGTATGTATATGACTTTGCCCTTATTAAAAACTTCAGTACTAACACAAAGCTTCTCAGTGTGTGCATGCTAAATTTGTTGATATTTGAAATGCTTGGCGTGATAAATTGTTGAATATATTTATCTGGTTTGACTTTTCAGGGCTTGCTAGTAAAATGGAATATTTTTTACCTGAAAGTGGCTTCATGCTAGGAAGGTTTTGAAGGCATTCCCTATGCACAGAGTATTTGTGATATAATCCATTTAAATCCTGTCTATTTTATTTGAACTGTAAAGTCAAGTACTAGTCAGGTCTTATGCATTAGCATGTCTGGTGTTCTGTCTGTGTTAGCATGTGATAAAACTACTGCTTTGCATACATTTCAGCTTCATATGGGCAGCAGCTCATTCAAGACAAAACCAATTTGCATTTGTGGCTTATTCTTTAAAAGCTACCTCTTCACATTCTCTTCATGTCAATAATCATTACAGTGATACTTCTGAGACCCCAAGAGATTACTTGTCTCTGCAAGGACTACTGGTGCAAGTACTACTGGTGCTGTACATCTCTAGTCTTGGTTATTTTTTTGTTGTGTGCTTGGACAGCTCTTTTAGACACATTCGAAAACAGTTTTAAGCAACATTTTCGGTCAGCTGAAAATACAGTACTCACTGGCAGTTATTTGTTAGAATCAGCATGAGCTTTTATATGATTCTGTGATTTTAGAAGTCTTTTATTAGCAAAACACAGCTGTATCCTGGTTGGATGGTGTGGCAGTGTTAACTGAGTGGTTAGAATGAAGTGTAGCATAAAGTCCCTGCCCACAGCATTAATTGTTTGTATGTGGAAAACATAGTTCTAAATATATTGTGAGGAGGATAAAAGTCTACATTTAACTTTCCAGATGAAAGCTGTACATTTCAGTAACTAACCCATCTGTGGTTTGCATAGCATAACTCTGGATGTTATAGCATGTATAACTCTTATCTGAAAGTGAAAACACCAAATTGCAACTGAAAAGTAGTACCTCTTATCTAGCAGTACTCTTCTAGTTGTTCTGCTATGATGTCCATTTCAGAGGTTTCCAGAGGGAAACGCGAGGGAGAAAAGGTAACAATGTTTCAGCATTGAAGGGAAGTCTGTCTGTAGTATAACAGAGAAGATTATTTATTCAAAGACAGTTCTTTATCATTTATTAAAGCCTATACTTGTAATGTTTCCCGCATCTGTACCCGAGTAAGTTATGCACAAACTAAGCTAAGGTATTGCAGAAATGTTTGTCTTCTTTTGGAACCAATCCAAATTTCAGTTTTCTGAACTGTGCTAATTAGTCTAAATCATTCTATTTTTCCAACCCCACCTGAATTTATGTCCTTTGTGTTCCTAACGAGCCGAGTCACTGTTTTGTATGCCAAGTGTCATCATAAATACCTAGTTTTGTATGAGTTACATGAAAAAGATATGTGATATGATTTTCTCACTTTTGCATATTCTTATGTTGTATTACTTAAGACAATTAAATGTTTGGCCACAGAAAGAAAAAAACATAGAGAATAAGAAGAGTATGATCATACTTTTGGTAAATACACAGGAATGCACCAAGTTATACAAAAAGATGCCCAGATTTATATTTCTGTTCTAAGACTTACATATAACCTTAAAATCTTTTGAATATTTTGAAACAAAGCCTTAATTACACTTTTTTGTTACTTTTAAGTTTAGCTTTTTAATAATTTTAAGCTTGAAGGCAACGCTGTCTGTGTCTTTCCCTGGATTCAGTTTATAGAGTACAAATGGCAAAACTTGCTCATATTGAGGAGAAGGCTGAGGTACTCAACAAATTTTTTACCTCTGTCTTCAATAGCAACCTCTCTTCCCACACCTCTCAAGTGGATGGACAGCAAGATGAGGACTAGGGGAGAAAAGTGCTTCCCATTGTAAATAAACATCTGGTTCATGACCACCTGAGGAACCTGAATGTACAAGTCTGTGGGACCTGATGAGATGCATCCCAGAGCCCTGAGAGAATTGACTGACATAGTTGCCAAGCCACTCTCCATGATATTTGAAAAGTCATGGCAGTTAGGTGAAGCCTCAGATAACTGGAAAAAGTGAAACATTGTACTAGTCTTTCACCTCTGTGCTTGGGAAGATCATGGAATAGATCCTCCCAGAAGCTATGCCAGGGCACACGAACGACAGGGAGGTGATTTGGGACAGACAGCACAGCTTCACCAAGGGCAAATCCTGCTTGACCAACCTACTGATATTCTATGATGGAGTGACTACATCAGTGGACAAGGGAAGGGTTACAGATGTCATTTATCTGGATTTCTGTGAAGCCTTTGTTTGTCATCCCAACTTCCTTCTCTCTTGGTTGGAGAGAGAAGGATCTAATTGGTGGACTGTTAGATGGATAAGGAGTTGGTTGGAAGGTCACATCCAGAGGGTAGTGGTCAATGACTCAGAGTCCTGATGTACATCAGTGACAAGTGGTCACTCAAAGGTTCGTACTGGGACCAATATTTAATGTCTTAGTTAATGACATAGACAAAGGAATCGAGTGCACCCTCAGCAAATTTGCAGATGACACTGAGCTGAGGGGTGTGGTTGGTGCATCTGAAGGATGGAATGCCATCCAGAGGGACTTTGATAAGCTCAAGAAGTGGGTCTATGGGAATCTCATGGGGTTTAACCAGACTAAGTGCAAGGTGCTGCACAAGGGCAGCCCCCAGTGTCAATCCAGGCTGGGGGATAAACATATCAAGAACAGTCCTGCTGAGAAGGACTTGGGGGTGCTGGTGGATGAGAGACTGGACATGAGCCAGCAATGTGCACTCACAGCCCAGAAAGCCAATTGTATTCTGAGCTGCATCAAAAGCAGCGTGGCCAGCAGGTCGAGGAGATGATACTCTCCTGCTACTCCCTTCTGCTCCACTCCGGTGAGACCCCACTTGGAGACTTGTATCCAGCTCTGAGTTCTTCAACACAAGAAGGACATGGACATGTTGGAGCAAGTCCAGAGGAGAGCCACCGAAATGATTGGAGGGATGGAGTTGTCAGCCTGGAGAAGAGAAGGCTTCCGGGTGACCTAACTGTGGCTTTCCAGTACCTGAAAAGAACCTACAAGAAAGCCGGAGAAGACTTTTTATAAGTGCATGTAGTGACAGGGCAAGGGGGAATGAATTCAAACTGAAAGACAGTAGGTTTAGATTGGATATTAGCAAAAAAATATTTACTGTGAGGATGGTGAGGCACTGGAACAGATTGTGCAAAGAAGTTGTGGATGCCCCATCCCTGGAAGTGTCGAAGTCCAGGTTGTATGGGGTTTGAGTAACGAGGTCTAGTGGAAGGTGTCCCTGCCCATGGCAGAGTGTTTGGAACTAGATGATCCTTGAGGTCTCTTCTAACCCAGGCCATCCTATGAATCTATGGATGTATTATATCACTAAATCATTGTCTTCTAAGCAAAAAAAAAAAAAAATCATTGCTGAATAACATGCCAGGAACCTAAGGATGTGAGAATTGCCTAATGAAGGTTGCATTTTCAACTCATGTGGAACAGTTTCTTTCTGAACTAAAATGTCATCATTATTGAAAAATAAAGTTTTGCCAGAACTTAGCAGATGAATAGTATCCAATATGTGGTAGTTTTATGCCTTATTTTGAAGGAATAAATCAAATTTTGTCTGGCTTTCAGACTGATTTCTTTTTTCTTCTGAGTAAAAGAGTATCCCTCTACTGGATGTTTCAACGCTCTGTATAGTAATCTAAAATATTCTCAAGACAATCATGTTAATATAAGATTCCCATATAACCAGAGATAAAAGTACTAGTGCATATGTTTGTGAGTCTTATTGTCCAGTGTTTCTAGAAGTACAATTTGCAAAAGTTTGGGACCATCAAAAAAATCATAAATTGGGTACAGGGAGTTTCTTACTCAACCTCAGTTAAAAATTGTCTACAAAGTATTACATTAGATAAGTATGTTATTTGATATCAATTTGATAAAAAATAATTTTGAATAAATACAATGTTTGCTTCCTTTGATTTTTGAGCAAATAATCCAGATTTTTGTGCTTAAAAATATGTGGATGGGCTAATCAAATGGTTTCTGAGTGAAAGGATTCATTTCAGTTTCTTTTTTTCCTAATTTTAAAATAATCTGTAATTGGGATCCAATTAATGTTTATTAAAAATTGTATTAAAGACTCAAAATGCTTTAGAAATTAACTGCATAGCAACAAAATTTTATTGCTAATTGATTTAACAAGAGGCTTTTGCCTCTTCAAAAATAATCTTGGCAATTTTTAACGAAACTACATTCATTTCCTTTGAATATTTTAAAATGTACAATTCCCACTTAGAAAATATCATTTGAGCTGTAGTTGAATGGGGTTAATGTACTTAAATACCATGCCTTGGTACTCATGTAGGTAAGATTCAGTGAAAAATGACAGTTCTGATCTATTTAATAAAGTTGTCAAATATACCTAGTTGTAGGTATGTAAAAGCTTTTTAATTATTTTTATTTTTAAAAATTTATTTGGTGATCATTCTTTTTCCTTGTAGATACTAAAATGAGTTTATGAAAGAGATAATTTGTTGTTGAACTACGTTTTCCAGCTTATTTTATCCTTCATATATAAGCAGTGTCCCTCATAGCAAGACCTTTTTCCATACTAGGGAATAGAAGACTAGGATGTTAAGATTTCTGGTAAAACCTTTGGGGCAGCACAGCTCATTATTGTATGGTTATATACTGCCTTGCAGCCATTAGAGAAGTATTTCACAAGCTTTGTCTTTTGGGACATGTTTTTTTCACCAGTCATAAGTTATGGCCCATGTTAGATCTCCCTGAGCTGTCTTGGCCATCTTGGGAACCAAAACAACAGCTGGGCCTGTTTTAAATTGCATTTTTTAAAGCTGCTTGGAAGTTTTTACATGTGTAGCTTTTAGATCTGTTGTGGAGTAAATGACTCAGCTCTTCCATTGGATCTCCCCCATAACCTCATAATTCTAGTATAATTGCCAGTTATGGAGTTATGAGCACTTTCTTCTTTCAAAACCTGGTGTGTTTCATGTTTCCTCATCAAGACATACTGACCAGACTTATTTCATAATGATTTTTAATGAGAGGTCAAAGATGCTAAAGCTACTAAACCTCAACCACTTAGATCAAGGCACTCTCTATTTTTTCTCAATATAAAATTAGTTTCTGAAAAAATGCTTATTCTAAATTTGGGGAATATTTTGTTAAATAATTCCATTTACTATTACAACAATAATATTTTCTTTTTTATGTGTGAAAAATAATCTCAGGCATCGTCTAAAACTTGAATAATTAATTTTCAATGTGTACAGTAAGGAACCTCCCCCATGAGACTTCCTCCCTACACTAACTTCAGACAAACATAGGGGCAGTTTTTGCAATGGGTACCTATTTTTCCATTATCTGTGCCTTTCACATTCAAAGGTGATACAGTATATGCATGAATCATGTCTGCTTATCAAGAATTATTTATTTGCAATCTAGAAGTTTTGAATACATTCTTTAAGAAAATAAATTGATGTGAAAGCTTTTGCTGCCTGCTTTCCATTCCACAAAATTGTGATATGCAAAGAAAATATTGAGGCTGTTTGCCTTAACAAGTTTCTGTGTCCTGTGAAATAGTTCATGGGATCTTGACTGTGATATAAGAACTCTCCAACTTTTGTATGTTTGGGCTCTGTGTTGTAAGTATAATTCATCTTACTAAGAAAGAATGGTATGGTACAGGCTTCACCTAATGGCCTGAGGGAGGTGTGAGTGTTTAATCTCCCTGTGGAATATAAGCCATGTTTTCAAGGCCTTTTGTGTGGTGGGGTTTTCTCTGTAATATGTTAATGGTTTTAGCATTTTAAAACCTATTTACCAATCTTGTGTGTGGCTCTGCAGAACAGGGAAGAACTTGGTGATTGTACTAAAAGAGTTTACAGAACAGTAGAAAGAGTTAGTGGCCCTCTGGGGACTAATGTTTCCTTGTGAGCACTGAGATCCCCATTTGCAATAGGAATCCTACTTCTCCTGCATCCTGTAAGAGTATTCCCTGGTTACTAAGAAAAACACTCTTATTAATATTCTCCGAAGCAGTCTTATGTGCTATGGCACTGCAGCCTGATATAAACACTTGACCTATTGGATGAAGAGGGGACTTTATGTATATTGTCAACAAGTGGTACAACTGAATTAGTTCTAAATCTGGTTTTGTCCCAGTGGAAGCTCTGAGGGTTTTTGCAGTAGAAAAGCCTGACAAGAAATGATGAATTCACTTTCTTTCTGTGATTTTTTTGTGTATTTAGGCCACAGATCTGAAAATCTGAAATGAAAGTATTACAGATATCTAAATCAGTAAACCTTTTAAGTGAAGAGGTTAGTGTACTGCCACTGTTTAAACAGAATTAACTTTTCGTCCTAGTTAATTATTTCATTTAGTCTGGTTAGTTTGGTTTAGAATTTTACATTCAGTTGGGCTGAAAATATCATGCATGCTCAGGTTTTTTTTTTTTTCTCTCAATAAAACATGCTTTTGGAAGTGTGTATTTTTAAAGAGTTATATAAATATGGGTTAAAAAGGACCACTTTTTTTCCCAATGGTGTATACTCTTAACAGCATGTTTAATTCATCCCCTGAAGAACACGACAGTTCACTTTTAAGATTTATTTTAGCTTTTTGCAGTGGAAAACAGGGGTTTGAAATTTTGATAAGTATCTTTGCACAATACATGCATATTCTTTTGAGCCTTATGACAGTTGGTGTGCATTAAGAGATCATCTTCCTGTTCCCCACAGGAGATCACCTCCACACAACATATGCAGCATTTATCTGCCAAAATTCAGAAGTCTCTTGAATCAAGCATTTCAAAAAATTCTTCCATCTGGAGCTCTTAGTGTTTTCCAGAGATTCTAGAAATCTACCAAAAGAAAAACCAGAACATTTCAGGGGCTTAGTTAAGCTTAAATATTTTTTATAGGAAAAGCAATGTGAAATAAGCAGCACATAATTTTAAAGAACTGTGTGTGTATTTCTGTGTTTTAATATACAAAATGCTTTTTACATGCATGCAAAATGCATATATTCCAAATATAAACAAAGATAAATAAACTTTAGCACTTTTTTATTATTATTATAATTATTTTTCCTCCCAGTTGTAAAGAGGTCAATACATAAGACTAGTGTCACAAAGAGGATATACACTCCATGGGAGATTGCTTGTGATGTTCATAGTGCATCATTAATTTGATAGTAATACAGATTGCAAGTTCATAGTATTGGCAAGTGAAAAATTTATGCTTCTTTTAGATGTGAGAACTTCAAAAAGAGAAGTGAAAATGGAGTGACAAAAATAAGTGGAAATTGCAAAGCCTTTATTCTTCTCATGCTATTCTCTTTGGTTTATATACAACGAATCTAACTCCCTAGTTGCCTAGACAGGGCAAGGAAGGATAGAAGTGATGTTGTGAATACTAAACACTCTCCTCAGTTCAGCTTTTTGGCTGGGAAAATGTTAACCTTTTTATGCTAGCTCTGTAAAAATATGCTTTCAGTTACAGTGTTCAGCACAATGAAAATGAGTATCGAAGAATACAGAAGGGGAAGGGTTACCAAATCTGTTCCCCGGATTTTGACTATTTATTTAGAGAATGAGAATTGCAGACTATGATAGTGGTCAACATTCAGAGACCAAATGGGTGCAACTTGTTTTAATTGAAAATGAGGTAATTTATGCAGTTATATCATATCAGATGACTTCATTTAGCCAAAGGCTCATATTATAGACTGCTTGTTTCCTAACAGGTTTTGACAATCTGATTTTATGAAACGGTTGTCTTGGTAACCCATTCACTTTGCTTACATCTATGAAAAAGCAAATGAGAAAACAGTAATCTGGCTAGAATTGTTTCTTAAATCTTCCACCATTCACTTGTTTTTATTTTCATGTCAGATAACACACAAGCTGGAACCCAAAGTAATATAAATATGTAATATGCAACCATGAATAATGTTGCTTATATAGCTCATGGGCAGATAGATACGCTATCCTCACTTACTGTGTACATAATTCACAGGGGGGTTAATTATAAGCTCTTCAAGGCAGTGACCTCATTTTTGGAGACATCTGTAAAGTACCAAGCATAATAATAGTATTATCTGAATAGTAACACAAAAACTGCAAAAAATAATTGGTGAATGAGAAATTAAATTCCAATTTGTTAATCAAAAATATATATTATGCTTTTCTTCATTTGCATATTTATTTAATGTGATTTTTCAGTCACAATGCATTTGCATGACATTATTAGTGTGTTTTCAACATATGTACTATGATGGAATATTTGTAGTATGATTGAGCATTTGTTTTTCCTAAGGTACAGTACTCTGGGGGGGTTAAATGCCATAGGAAGAGTTGATTACAAAAAAAATTAACAGAAAATAAACTCTTACCAGAAATTGTATGAAATTAGGGCATTTAATACCAGTGTTAGCAGCCTTCTTTGATTCAGACTGGATGCAATAGCTCTAATAGCATATATCCACACAGGAATTTTAGAATTTGGGAAAGCAAATTTTAAAGGAACTGAGAAATTTAGTTAGTAAAGTGAAAAATCTGCAAGAAAATTGTGTGAAAATGGAACATAGCTGAGCAGTCTTAAAAAGCACACTGGTTAAGGCATGACTGATCACATCTTCAAGTGAACAGAATGAAAGAAACAGAAAAAAAGCCATGTGCCTTCATGATGCAGTTAAAGATGTAAGGATAAGAAAAAAAATAGCTACCAAAAGAAAAGGAAAGCAACAAAGTAATATGTCAGAATTAGTTAAACTGGAAATGAAGAAAATAAGGAGAGCATAAAAGGAAAATTATTTCATTTTCATAAAAAAGGTTAGAGGATCTATGAAAAGCTTTTGGAACAGTATGAAGGCAAAAAGAGAAAATAAAACCATATTAGGAAAGGTAGGTTAACTGAATTATTCTTTCTTTAAGAAGAAAAACTTAGTCCCAAATACTAAGATTTAATCAGTTGATTTTTTAATTACATTTTTCTTTTAGAAATTTGAAAGAAAAGTGGGCCTTGATTTTCTCCTTTCTCTCTTTTCTCCACAAAATCCCACAGAAATTATAGCTCATAAAAGTTTAAAAAAAAAAAAAGGAAGAAAAAAATACTTTCACATGTGAGGCAGAAGATTTGGTTTCTTGCTTTTATTGTGGAAGAGAATGGATTTTATTTTCTACAGCTTATTTCCTAAGATGTTGTTTGGGCAAGTGGCTCTAAAATTTTGATGCCATACAAGAGCTCAGGATTAGCTTTTCATGAGTTATGTGATACCTTACCTTAGCTTCACAGGGTAGAAATTTTTTTCCTTGTTATGAATGTGAGAAATTGCCATGTTTTTCTGCTTATATGCAAATATTCACTTTCCAGTTCCAAATCACTGGAAACCAGTAGAAACAGAAAATGGGAAGGTCTTCTAGAAATACAATCTGCACAAAATTAGTCTTCTTGTTGGTTTTGCTTTTATAATTAATTTATAATATGCTTTTTCTCAATCTGAATATGACATGAAGACCTCCAAAAGACCAAACATATGTTCTCTAATAGTCATAGTCACCTTGTGTAGTTTAACACCCTGCTTTGGTTTGTGGACTCCTTACTGTTTCAGTACCTACATTCAGTTCCATAGCACTGGGAGTGAAGGAGGTATCCAATATTTTACTGAGTTCCAGAGTGTCTCAAGCCTTACTCAAGACACTTTCACTTCTCTTGGTCCCTGCTGCTGACCCCAGATTTTATCTGCTCCTGTGCGGCTCCAGTGAGGTCCCACTTTTGTCGTCTGATTGATACTGTGGAGGATGTGCTGGGGATATAATTAAGAAGACCTAAGGCCTTACAAACTATAAACTCTCCATGCACTTTTTGTGAGAAATTCCTTGACATTATCCATTCACTGAAATAATATTTTACTTGAACTAAATGGATGAAAACTGCAAGTATAAGTCAGGCATTATGGCTACAAGTTATTATAAAATGCTCAGGTAAAGAATCATAACAAATAATGCTCTTACATATTCATGGAGCTATATCATGATAAAGCTCTTCCTCTTTTTTCTTCATCTGAACTTCTTTCCTTCTTGACCAAATGATAGCAATAATATCAGCATTTTTTCATGCCTTTTCATTTTGTGTTTTGCTTTTATTGCCAGTCCACTCTTTCAGGTCTTCTCAGGTTTAATCTTTTTTCTTGAAATTCCTTCATTTGTTCCATTCAGTGGGTGACAACTGTCATTTGACATGAAAACAAGTTTGACTGGCTTTCCCCAAATTCTTCCTTTGGTGAAAACTACCCATAGTTAGTGAAAACTTACTGTGCCAGTAGCATTGTCGTAGTAGGAAATTTTCTAAGTCCCTCATACTCATTTCTTGGTGCTGTTCATCCTCCCTATTTTGGTAAGTCTCCATACTGCACCAGCAGTCTTTATATTGCTGAGGGCACACAAGTCATGTGTGAATGCTGTGCATAGCTGGCTGGGTGCCCAAAATCGTTGGTCCGTGGACTTGCTGGATAGGAGAAAATCCTGGTGCCTGAGCACATGGCTGTGCATTGTGTTACGTGATAGGTAAGATTTTGGCTTTAGGCACAGATGGATAGTATGAACACATACATTTTTTATTTTAATATTAATAAAATAATAACTATAAAATGTGGGACATATAATACAAGATGACATGCAGGGAATTAAACATATTAATATTCATTTGGAAAGATCATTAGTACTCACTGAGACATCCTGCTGATGGTCTTTACACCACTTCTTCATGTATATATTTTCTCTTTTTTTCCCTTAACGGACCACATTTTCCAGAGGCTCAGAACCTTGTCTTTCTGCTCAACTAGTGATATAAAATAGACATGTAGTTTTAGTAACTTTCTTTCTGGTACGTATTTTAGGTTCTAGAAGAATTTTTGGCATTAGCCTTTGTAAGCATCACTTCACAAGGCTAATTATTGCCTCCCAGATATGTAAAGAAATATTAATTTATAGACTGCTAATTGTACTGATTAAAAGTGTCAGAGAAGAAGTTTAGCTAGTATGAATAGGAATGTCACAAATCCCTGTTGTTTCTTTCTGGATTACTCAGGGAAATGTGGTCTAAACAAATATTTCATCATCATAGCTACCTCTTTACTTTCTTGCTTATCTTGTAACTGTACAAAGATTATGACATAATTTATGAATATTTGTCCTTTTTCCCCCCCTCTTTTGTAAATTTGTTTGGTAGTTTATAGAAGACAATTTATGTTTGAGAGCAGTTAAACACTGAATGGGGAGTCAAAAATGCCAGTATATTCCTGGCACTCCACTAATGTTTTGCATGTTACATACTGCAGGCCTTAAAGATGAGCTGAATTTCTATCTGGTTCCAATGACTTGTCATGAAGTAAATTGTTAGAAACAAATCCAAGTCCAAGTTAGCTGTGTATAGACAATGAAGGAAACCTGATGTGGATTTGGCATGTGTGTACCTAATAGCTTAAAATTTTGTTAGGTTGAAACGCTGCATGGAAGAATTTTTCAAGGGCTTTGTTTTTGGTGTATGCAGGTAAACCTAAGGAAAGTTAATGTGGGTCCAGGATTTAAGGTCAGGGTATATAAACTGGATTATTACCAAGTCCTTATCAGTATGCTTAGATGATGTTCACAGTCTTCTCATAATCTTAAATGGGATGTTCGCCCTATCTAAAGCTAAATTTAAAAGATAATTAATCTTCTTTCTAAAAGCTACTAGAAAGCTCCTTTAATTGCAGTGAGAGGGTCCTTCAAATTTTATTACAAATTCAATATAACCTGGATTTCACAAATTGTGATATGCAATGAAAGTAAAATCCTTTTTTAGGTCTGAAATGAGGTCTTTGTGACTGAAAGTTTATATGGTATTATCCATGATGTAACTTTGGAACTGTATTTAAATCTTTTGTCTTTGTTCTTTAAGTTCTATATTTTAGCAATATCTGTTTCTCTCTATGGTTTTGGATGTGATATTTGTTACATTTTTCAAGGAACACTTTATTTTGAAGGAACGCAAGGCTCAGTTATGCAAGCATCTACAGGTGGGTAGGTAATCTTTTGCACATGGGGTAGAGCATCATCATGCGAGATACCTGATTGATCTGTGGTCATGTCTCCTTATTGAATTTGCTGCTGTTTGAGGGGAGTGAGGTAACTGATCACAAGAAAAATTGAAATGAAGAGACTGGTATCTACCAGGTCTCTTAGCTGGCATACTGTCTTCCTCAGGTTCATCCAGTAAAAATATTACCCAAAAGAAGTAGATAAGTATGAATTTCTCTGTTTCTTCTATTTGGAGAGTTTTTGGAGTGCCTATAGGGATGCAGCAGCGAGAGAAAGTGGAGATGTGAGATGCAGATGTCACTGTCTGAAGATCATGAAGAAGCAGGAGTCATTAAGGCAGAGGATTTTTTTAATTCCTGTAATTGACAGCCTTGGAAGTGATGACTATTGATTGTTGTAGCAGAAGGTGGACAGTCCTACCCTCTGAGTAGGCAGAAACACTGGAAATAAAAATGTCTTTTCTAATCATGATCTCAGGAAACCTATGCCAGTTCTTTCCAGAAGGCTCTCAGTGTATCCTGGCAATGCATTGCAGATTCCTATGCTCTTCTAAGCTCCTGCAGCTGTGAAAATCTGCAAATCAGGAGCAGGAGGGCAGAGCAACAATCATTGTACTTGAGTAGAATCCTGATAAGACTGAGAATTGAATTTTCCTCCAGAATTCTGTTGTTGATATCTTGTATCATGTTGAAATGTTTACACAGAGGAAAAACTGGTAAGTAGAAAATTGTTACTGCAGTATGTGACTAAAATACAATTCAGTATTTACTTTGTAGAATTCTCTGGTCTGTAAGGCAGAAAAACCTTAGGGCATTTTTCTCCATCATTTAAAAATTTTTATTATGTCCATTTGTAATTCACATCAGAGTACCTGCTTTGTGTGGTTGAAATTACTTGCATTTAAAAAAAATCCATTCATTTTACTTGAAAGTGATATACAGATATGGTACTCATACCGTAATTATAAAATATATATTATACCTAAGTTTTTAGGTGGTCTCATGAGTGAGATGCTGTAAATAACCCATAGTTGATTTGTTGGTTTATTTAGGAACCAACCAGACTAGAGCTTTTCCTCCACTTGCTTCTCTCACTCATATTGCCCTGTTCACCTCTGTCTCCCCAACACAGATCCGCAACAGAGATGTGTTCAGTAGACCAAAATTTTCCTGCACAGAAATTGTTACTGTTCCAGGATGGCTGGGCAGAAGGTTGTACTGGTTCCTGTGCTGCTTGTACTTACTCATCTTTGGCATTTTTAGCCAAGGACCTTGGATTGCCGTAACATTCATCTCCATGCAGCTGCCTGATCTCCTCTCACTTCCAGGATCTTTCCTGCAGCCAGAATCTTCACCACTTTCTCTCCAGGTCCCTTCATTTTCGTCCTACTTTTCTTTCCACAATCCCAAGGCCCCAGGCCTCCCAGTTTAAGCACAGCATCCTAATTTGTGTTTCTGTCTTATGTTTCTAAAAATTAGAATATGTAGGACATACCACTTGCATATAGATGTTAGAAAAAATTACAATCAGACTGCACTTGCTGCTGGGAAATAGCAAACTTCTACTTGAAAGTTCAAAACCTGAGTTTTTGGCATTCACCTCCCCTATACACACACACACCTAATTAACTTGCAACTGTTAATGTTCTCAGTTTAAGATGGAAGATTTTTTTTTGTCTATGACAGGTGCTGATACTCTTAAAATATCTGCAGTTGAATGTCCTGCAGATTGACCCAGCCCCATGCTGTTTGCTGCATCTCTGCCCTTCCCTAGAGCTGGGTGGTGTGTGGGGTCAGTAGAGGGGAAGACTTTCCAAAGTTCCTTTGAGCTCCACCCTAAAGGTGTAGTAATGTTTGAAGGTAGGTGATGACATCAGACTTTCAATAACTGCATAAGAAAGATTAAGAAAATTTTTACTCTCATTATTGGACTACACAGAAAATAATTCCCATCAATAATCTCATTGATAACATTGTGTAACTGTCTTATGTTGAAGCTCTGAAGCACTTTAGTGAAGAAATACAAACCTTCACACACCTCTGGCCTGGGAAGTACAGCTAAAATAGTTCACAGTATTATCAAACTATAATTTCAAATCATTTTTTCACCCTACTAAGCCAGAGTTGACGAAGCAAGGAAAGTTTTACATATTTTGCAAGAATAATCAAAATGCCTGAAATGTTTTTTTTTTCTAGTTTCTTATAAATATAAAAATGTACTTGTAATTTAAATGGTGGGGGGTTTCTTACTATGTGATAAATAAAAAATTTAATAGAACACTGGTTGTACTTTGATGGTTTTCACTGACTTAGAGTAAGCAGTCTTCAGTTATCTCAGATGCAATCTTTATATGGTACAGACATCCTTTGTGACTTCTATAACTGCACACGCTTTTTTTTTGACAATGAGCATTTATAAAGTGCCTTTATACTTTGGTGCATTAGAAAGATCACTGAAGAAATATACAGAAGAGCCCACATCAAAATCAAGTGAGTATACAAATTCTTTGACAGTATTTCTGACAGCCAGTATTTCATTGGAAATCTCCTATTTCTTCATAAACCGTTTATTTATTTGTTTGTTTGTTTGTTTGTTTTAACCACTGTACTATCACACATTCTGAATTCTAAATTTCAAGTAAAGATAGTCTTATAGGAAAAGCTCATTCAAGGAGTTTGTGTTAAAGAGAATTTGTATTCTGGCCATATCCACAGTGACAGCTGAAGTGAGTCCAGTCAAATGATTTCAGGCATAAAACTGTGCTAGTTGTAGCTTGTCTAAGGATTTAGTCACTAAGAAATTGTAGATAAATGGTAGGAACTACTGCTTCTGAATTTTTATATATCAAGCATGGGAGGATTATATATTTGAATAAATAAGCATAAAAATGAGTCAAAGTGTATTTATTTTAACAATGATCTAGAATTTGTCCAAGTTATGCCTAGGCTGGTGTTCACTGACTGAAAGGCTGATGTTTAACTTATGTTGTCTTCTACCTACATTGATAGTCCTGTGCAGGGCTAGGAGTTGGACTCGATGATCCTTTTGAGTCTCTTCCAACTCAGCATATTCTGTGATTCTGTGATATGAGTAAAAATCTTAAATATTTTTACATGGAATTTCTATTTAATAAATTAGTTGCTAAAATTAGCTTAGTACAGAAATATGTTTCTGATGTTTCTTTCTCTTCATTAATGCTAGATATAAAACAGATTCTGTATTTTCAGACTTTACATCATAGTTTGCCATTTAGCATTTGAAGTTAAATGAATATGACCATTAGTAATTTCTATAAACATCATGAGTGTTCACATATGTTTATGTGGGTCAATAAAGCAACTACTATTACTAGACAAATTCATGAATGCAAAATAAAACCCAAAAATAATCCCCAAGTTTGCTGAGTACAATTTTTTTCTTTCTTATTGACACTGTTACACAGAATCACAGGATCACAGAGTCATCAAAATTGAAAGAGACTTTCATCTAGTCCAAGCATCAACCTAGCAACACCATAATCACCCCTAAACCATATCCCCAAATGCCATTTGTGTAGGTCCATAATGAAGACAAATATTTATAAAATCTTTGGAAGGTTTATTTTGGTGTGAGAGATTTTCTTTTGTTTTGAATACCTGCAGATTTCCTTGCATGATATGCCACATGTCAGAAAGGCACAAGTGAGTAACAAGCATACTCAGGGAAACTTGTAGTTTTGGTAGCATCTGGGATTATTGCCTGATATTCTCTGTATTTCCATTAAAAAATATTTGTTCCAGAAATGTAATGATGACAAATATATAAAGAGTTGATGCTGTGAATGAAACTGAAACAACAAGCATCAAGTAACAAAATATTCTGGTTTTATTGGACACTATTCATTCTTCCTTAATATTTAGAGAGAGTTTAATTCCATTGTTACCCTGAGCTTCCTTTAAAACCTGAAAAATTTCTAGAAGACAATGGCCTTGTGTCATAAGTGTGCAAGATGAAGTTCTTTCCCATAGTTAACGTTTTTCAGCTAATGGAGGGGGCATTTTGGCATTCACCAGGTATTTAATGGGAATAAAAAGATTCAAGTAAAATTGGCTGTTGTAACTCCTATCTGTATGGTATGAGTTTATGTAGAAATGAATGGAGCAGTAAATGAAGGAATTTGACACTAACTAGATGGTTTTTGGAGAAAGAAATGTTTCAAAATCCTCAGGCTAAAATAGTCCGAAATATTACAATGTTGCTACAGCTGAGGAAATTTTTAGTGGTTTTTCTGAATGTTCAGGAGCTGGTTTCTTAAGTCCTACTGTGGATTTGCTGTAGAGAGCGTAGTATTGTGGTTTATTATATTTTGCAGAGTGAAGCCTGAAGTCTTCAGCCTCAAGAAATGTACATATGATAACTTTCTTCTACCAAGTATTCATTCCTGCTAAGGAAGTTCTTTTAATAACCTGAAGTGCAAATCAACCTGTACAAATCCATACTGTTTATGGATTTGTGGTTTTGACAGAGTTCTAAACATCCTAGAGAGCTCAGTGGATTCCTCATCTATATCTATTATCAACTCCAAAAACCCAGCCCCTGCTTTTCCTTCCTCTTGAAAGATTCTTCCTCTTCTATTAAAACAAGAGATGCTAAGGTTTTCTCTTTATTCAGCATTTTTCAACACCATTTTGCATTATTCTGCCAGTAGATTTCCCAGTAAAAATGGGAGTACAGCTGAAAAAAATTCTTATTTGTATTGAAACCTTTTTCTAGATTGCAGCTGTAGAGGGAGCTTAATAAGGCAGTTCTTCCATTGGAACATTTCCTTGGACTGCGCAAGTGAAATTGTCTGCAATATACAACCTTCTGAAAATTCCTCTGGAAATTATTGTAGGTTCCAGATCCCGCCTTGCATTTAATGTGTATTTTTGTAAGCAAAGATACTGCTAAAGTTTCATTTGTTACTTCATATCCTCTGTTAGAATCTGCCTACCTTGAGACTCTAAAGTAATGATGTTTGGGGTTTTTTTTACTTTTTTTTTCACACCAGCTCTACACACTTAGAAGACCATTATGAGGAGTTGTCTCTCTCAGTTCTGACAGGTCAAGTTATTGATAAGATGTAGAGATTAGAATAAACTAAATTTACGAATAAGATCAGAAAAGACCTGTTTTTTATCTATGTTACCTCACTGAATACGCAAGATTAATACTGGTGTTAATACCTACAGAAATAGCAGCATACCGTTTGGAAGCAAGATGGATGCTTTCTTCTCTCTTTCGGTTTATACTTCTGATCTTCTCTTAAGCTGATGCAGAAAGAGATATTTGACCCATCAGGAAACAGGCGTCAGGAAGTTGTTTATTTATAACACTTCAGCTATGAAAAAGAGAAGAGCTTTCCACTCTCTGATTCTTTTCAAAATAAGGTCAAGGTTTTCAGATATTTTGTACCAGCCATGTGACAGAAACTTTTGGCACCCCAAATACCTTTCTGCAGTTATTGTTGGAAAAACTTCAAGGAAAATCTGTTTTGTTTTTGTTTTATTGTAGGTTTATGAGTAAATAATGGAAGAACAATGATCTTTCAAGCAATAGCGTAATTCTTCCTTAAATGAAAGAAATTCTGTTCCTACAGAATATTCTTTACCATTTTAAAATCAGGGAAGACATATTGCCATTAAAACTGTGCTGAAATAGTTATTTGACTGATCTGGCTGTGAATATAAGCATCCAGGTAAATATGAAATTATTACTATGAAAATATTTTCTGAAATTTCAGGGAATATGTTTTTTATTAGGGTAGTTAACCCAAATATTGTGGGAGTTTTTTGATTTGTAAGACCTTGAGCACACATTTGTTTGTACCAGAAAAGTCCTCAATTAGTTGGTGTAAAAATACTGGCAACTGAAAATATTTGCATGCTTACAGAAATGTCTTAGGCCAGAAAACTTTTTTAGTGACTCATTTCCTCTTCATAAACAGTTAGTGATGAAATGATGTCATATGAAGTATGAGAACAACTTATGTGTTGTCTCCCTAGCTTTGCTTTTGTCTTCCTGATACGTTTTTCATTATACAAGAGTTTCATATTTTAATTTACTACATAGAATTTCAGATATGTCTTAAATTTCATATCTCATGAAATTATATTAATATCAATATATTTAAATAATTTTCATATTTAACAAGAAAGGAATAATGATTGACCTAATAGTATGATGATTGACCTAAACTATACTTGTGGACAAATGTAATGCTTGGATCTTCATTTCTCTTGACTTTTTTTTTCCTTGAAGATCTGTTTTCCACGAGTATTCGTGGTTTACTTCTAGAACCCTTTCTACCTTTAAAGACTTTTCCTCTATTCTTTTACCGTCTTGAATTTGAAATAAGAAGAGGCGACATACCTTTGTTAACTGTTACATGAATAGACAAGAATGATGACTGTTAGGTGTATGGAAAAGCTAATCCAAACAAATCTGTTTAAAAGGAAGTATATGGAATATCTATTGGTAAGAAGTTTTCTGGTCAGCATACTAGAAAGTTGATATAAGACCATTGGGTATGATTGTTTCTGTATGGTAATAGGAAATGGCCTAGACAGCTCTTTGAGGCCTCTACTTTTTCATATTTGTAGTGGGTTGACCCTGGCCAGATACCAGGTGCCCACTAAAGCTGCTCTGTCACTCTTCCTCTGCATCCAGACAGAGAAGAGAGGAAAAAAAAAGCAGCTAAGGTTACATGAGTTGAGATAAGAGCTGGGAGAAGTCACTTACTGATTACCTTCACAGGCAAAATAGACGCAAAGTAAAAAACACCTTCCCCCACCCCTCCTTCCATATTCTCCCTTCTCCCCCCCCAGCAGTGCAGGGGGATGGAGAATGGGGGTTACAGTCAGTTGTTGTTTCTGCTGCTGCTCAGAGCGGGGTCCTTCCCCTGCTCCTGTGGGGTCCTTCCCATGGGAGACAGTCCTTGATGGACCTCTCCAGCATGAGTCCATCCCTCGGGCAGCAGCTCTTCCCAAACTGCTGTCCTGTGGGTCACTCCTCCATGGGGTGCAGTCCTTCATGAATGAGCTGTACCAACGTGGGTCCCCCACAGGGGCCACAAGTCCTACCCGGGAAAAGCCTGCTCCAGCGTGGGCTTCCCTCTCCATGGGCCACAGGTCTCTGGCAGGACCCCGCTCTGTCCTGGCCTCTCAGGGGGTCACAGTCTCCTTTGGATATCCACCTGCTCCAGCACGGTGGGTCTCTGCACCCCGATGGTCCTCCATGGGCTGCAGGGACCCAGCTGCTCCACCATGGTCTGCACCACGGGCTGCAGGGGCCTCAGCTCCGGCACCTGGAGCACCTCCTGCTCCTCCTTCTGCACTGACCTTGATGTCTACATTGTTGTTCTCATGTTCTCACTCCACTCTTCCCTGGCTTGAATTCTTTCTGCGCCACAACTTTCTTTTCTTAAATATGTCATCCCAGAGACATTACCATCGCTCCTGATTGGCTTGGCCTTGGCCAGCAGCAGGAAGTCCATCTGGAGCCGGCTGGCATTGGCTCCACGGGACAGGGGAAGCTTCTAGCAACTTCTAACAGAAGCCACCCCTGTAGCACCCCCCAGCCACAAAACTCCACTACATATTATAGAAATTAAAATATTTACATACTATACTCTTGTCCATATAGAAGTTCCAGACAACTCTGCTCTACCATTCTGGGTTAAAACAAATGAACAAAAGAATAAAGGGGGAAAGGGGAGAATTCGGCATATGTTACTCCTATACTGGTGTCATGTCACCTACTAGAACACTACAACTCAGTGTCATCAGTAAGCTAGGACTGGAAATTACCCATATACTCTGTGAGCTTGATAAGTCATTATGGGGTTTTTTTAGTGTCACGAAAAGAATGAATATGTTAGAACAAAATCTGCTTTTCACAGTTTATGAAGTTCCAGGACCCTCTAGGAGCTAAAGCTGTGTAGGCCATGTTATGACCAATGTAACTGCTTTGAGCACTAAGCCATTAAATCCTTTGGAAAAGAAGCAGAAAATTAAAGAAAAAAAACGTTCATACCTTTAGTTTCATAAAATGGTGCGGCAAAGACTAAAGTGAAATCAGCTTTGCTAGGCAGGGGCAAGGTTACTGCAACTAGAAATCCATACAAGTTGAAATTTGAGCTAATTGTACAATGGTAAACACTAAAATATCTTTAGGCCATTATCTTTAAAATTGACATCTGCTCTACTGATCTCACATGGTTAGTGAGAATTTAGTGTTCTACTTCTGTAGTGGAGAACATGTGTAATTAATTGCCGAAAACCAAATAATATGTTAACCAGACTAGAGGAAGCTTTTACTTAAGATCAAGAAACCCTCTGGCATTTGCTTGCCAAGTTTGTCAAGAACATAATTAAATCTCCCTCAAACCCTATACTGGTTTTTAAGAGCACCGTATCTTTGGAGGGCAGAGCAGGATATTCTGTAAAGTTGTCTCTCAGAGCTTTCTCTTTGGCTGGGGAGTCAGTCCCACTTTTAGCTTCACCTCAGGGCTCTGATATTGGACATGCAAATAACTTAATAATCAATAAGACAGATGAGTCTTATCAAGAACAAAAACTCTTAACCTCTTTATTTGTAGGAGAAAAAAAACTACCCTACCCTAAAGTTACGTAAATAGACATTCATCTAGATTGCTTTCTTATTAACTTGTACAAGACTTTGTGCTCTCTTTACAAATCTAGTGCAAGTTTTTCCAGATTTACATGCCAAAGTTGCATCTTACATTCAACTGAACTCTGCAATGATCTGACTTTGCAGTCATCAAGAACACAGATATTTTGTTGAAGAAGTCAGTAGAAATCTTGTAAGGAGCTGTCTCACTCTGAAACCAATACTCAGAGACAATATGAAGAGAACAGAGAAAATGTGGTGAAGCTTTAATATCTGACCGTTGGTTGAAGACAAAATAATGGTCAGCTGAGCAAGCACATGCTTTAGTCCTGAATATGCCAAATGCTGTCATGAAGAAAGAAAACAACCCTTAACAGTCTTTTATGTTCAAGTAAGGAGAAGGAGAATTTGATGGTATCTTTAGAAGAAAGGTACTGTTTTATTTAATAATTTCCTTTATAAACAGAAAAAAAATATTCCTATCTTTTCAAAATATTCAAAACAAAATTTAAGACTCTGATTATCAAAGACAGTTACATTTCTGAAAGATGCTGGAAGAGAAGACTCTGTCTTTAAACAATTACCAAGCCAGAAGAAATTTCGTAAATTGTATGAGAACATAATTTTTTTGATGGTATCTTTAGAAGAAAGGTACTGTTTTATTTAATAATTTCCTTTATAAACAGAAAAAAATTTTTCCTATTCTCATGAAACTTATTAGGCCACTATTTTTTTTGCAGAAATAGTTTTTGAATTTTAGCATATATAATTCTTAAGACTTCTGAAGATATTTATTAGTGCTTTATCAGGAAATGACCATGCAGAAGAATTCATTTTATCTGAATGCTTTACTTAAAGGTGATAATTTAGGATTAGTCAACTCATTGTGTATTGAAAATCACAGTAAACAAAAATGTTTGACTAAACTTGTATTATTTGTAGCTTACAGTTTCTTGAGAGAATGAAATTCAACCTGCATGAATTTATTTGCAGTGATTTTGTGATGGGATATGTATGTGTTGTTCTGTCATAAGTAACTCTCTCCCAGACAAATTTGTTTTTCTTTTCTTTCTTTAAACATTTTGAGACTGGAAATAAAATTCTTCTGAATTTCATCTCTCTCTCTCTTTCTTCTGATACTGAATTTCACTTTTTTCTTTTTTTTTTTTTTTCCTATATGTTTCATTACCAGAACACACAAACATTAATTTAAATAGTCAAACTTCTTTGGATACAAATTTCAATATTCTTTACATCACTACAAAATACAGGAGCTTAAGGGAGGTTTTGTAGCACTTTTTTGCCATCAAATTCAGTTTGTTACAAAGTATGTTGAACAATTTTTCCCCCCTGAGGAGAATAATGAACTTATGACTCAGTTCTGACTGAATCATTACTCAGTGTATCAATGAGATATTTCTAGCTGTTTAGAAGTAGTAAGAAAGAAGGAATTCAAATCTATTTATTTGCAAATTTTTTTCAAATATATGCTTTATGAACATTGTGGGTTTTCCCCCCTTTGGCTGGGTTCTTTGTCTTATGGTAAATTATTGACAGCAGTTTTAACCTGTGCTTCACTGGGAACAAATGCCTTGGCAACTGGCCATTGTAACAGATTTTCTGGGTGACATGCATATTCTATACTGATCTTGCCAAAGCCTGGTGTTTCAGATAGCTTCCTTTTCAAGAGCAGGTGTTCATTTATTCCACATCATTCTGCAACCTTGGCAGATGAGATAAAATTCAGAACTAGTGCAAAAGAGCTCATTGATCCAGCTCCATAGAAATAAATCTTGACACTTGGAGCTTATAGTAGAAAATCCAGAAAGAGGAAGAAGAGTGCGAAGTGGTGAGGTAGCTGATTAGGTATAGGAAAAAAGGGTGAGTTATACCAGAACATATTATCACTTTAATTTGTGTGGATTCTGCTTTTTTCAATGGAATATGACAATTTTCTGGATGGGAATCTTACAGTATTAGCAAAAGTCCCTTTGCATCCATTCATCCATTCTTAGCAACACTGAATATATTTTAATTGCAATAGTTTTATTCTTTGTTGAAATAAATCTTATTACCTCTCTTCTTTTATTTTACTTTTAATATCTTGAATTTATCAATGTTGTTTTAATTACACATAATGTAAACTATCAAAATTTGTCATTAGGGCAAAACACATGCATAAGATTTGATAGGAAAACTGTGCTTGAGAAATGAATATGTGCTAAAGCCCTCAGACTAATGGGGAAAATATTTTCAGCCTGTGCAGTCCCATGGATATTGTACACTGGAGGGAGGTAAATATTTGATGAGTTTCATACTGTAGTAAACTTTATTTTCCATTTACTTTGATTGCCACCACCTCTGTTGACTTGCTTAGAAATAGTAGATGCATTTTATCCTTAAATTATTCCTTTGCCTTTGCATAGGCCATGTCAAATTAAACCAACTGCAAAAAAACATTTGTCTGATGCATGTCTTTATTTATCTAATGATCACTATAAATTTTTGAAAACTGTTTATCAGACTTATGCCAGAAAAATAACATTTTTAGCTTATTAAGCCTGATGAGAGAGAAAATAAACTTACTATAAAAGTTATAGAGTATGTACATAAAATAAAATTCAATTAGAGCAACCTAGCTTACTCACCTTCTCTGTGATGATCCAGAATCTTCTTATCACAATGATACAAGAACGAGATAGATGTGTCCAGAGGACCTATTGTAAAATGACGGTGCTTTTAAAGGGAGGAAGAAATAAGAAGCTAAAATATGACTGCGGCTCTTGGAGACATCTCTGATCTTCCTTCATGCATAAAAAACTGCTTTGGCATTCTTATCAGTGTACACTGGAAAGAATCTAGACCAACAACCAAGTGGGTTTCTCAGGCGGATTATGGACCTTGTGTTGCTATGTGATAACACAACTGCTCTGATGGAGATACCTGAGCTTACAGCTGAGGGAGCTGGAGTTGTTTAGTCTGGAGAAGAGAAGGTTTAGAGTCGACCTCATCATTCTCTTCAACTACCTGAAGGGAGGTTATAGCCAGGTGGGGGTTGGTCTCTTCTCCCAGGCAACCAACAATAGGACAAGGGGACATGGGCTCAAGCTCTGCCAGGGGAGGTTTAGATTAGATGTTAGGAAGAAATTCTTTACAGAGAGGGTTATCAGGCATTGGAACGGCCTACCCAGAGAGGTGGTGGATTCACCATCCCTGGAGGTTTTTAAAAAGAGATTGGACGTGGCCCTTAGTGCCATGATATAGTAATTGGAGTTGGATCAGGGGTTGGACTTGATGATCTTGGAGGTCTTTTCCAACCCAATCTATGATTCTATGATTCTATGATTCTATGATTCTATGATTTAGAATTCCAGAAATTACTGTGGTACAGTAATTACAGAAATTTACTGGGATACAGTAATTTCCAACAGTGAACTTGAGCTTCAAATGCTTTAGTAGTTCCACTATTTGGGACGTGCTTAAAGACAACTTTTCTGCAAGATCTGAACAGAGAACATGCTTTCCACTTTTCAGGGTTTAGGACTCCAGATATTTTTTATCAAAACAAAACTAAAGTTCATCAAAGCAAGAAAATATCTACCTTCTAAAATAGATTTGCATCTTACCTTTGAATGTAACCACAAGGCAGGTCTTTGTTTTTCTGCTGTACTTTTGAACAGACATTCTAGTCTACAAATGACAAAAGAAAATTTATCAAAACAGATACGTTTCTGCAAAATATTTTATTCCCATTGAACTGGCCTCTTTGCAATGACTTTTTTAAGCAAAACTACTACTGATCAGCCCAACCCTTTTTGAAGAAAAAAAATAATTTCTTTTTAGATTATCAACAAGCTTGTAAGATTTTCTTTATCAGTTCAAGACAAAAATGTGTAGTTGCAGTTATCAGTGTCATGCTAACACTGATATCACAGTGACATACTTTTCTCCTACATTCTGGAATCCTTTTTAATCTGCAAAGCAGTAGAAAAAGAAACTAAGTTATTATGTATTTTGGACTGACTTAATTTGTTGCAGCATGCTTTAGGCTGATTTTGCATAATTAGAAAGAAAAAGAATTCCAGAGCACTTTGGTATCACGGCATAAAGATGTGCATGGGGCAATGCAGAGGAAGGAATATTGTGAAAAAAAAACATTAATATTAAGTACTCAAAATATGAAATTATACTTTGAAATAATAGAAGACTAAAGGATTTCTATTTGGTATCTCAACCTAATTAAATTTCGCTAGTGATTTTGGCACAAAAATGTTTCAGAGAAGAATATGAAATTATGTTTGAAATATTCTAAAAAATTTTGTACAGAGCATATATAAAGTATATACCCTCCTTAGTATTGGGAATATCTGTTCTGAGTCTTTCTTCCCATGCTTTTTTCCTGTGCTCTGTCTTTCTTTTAAGACTTTTATTCTTCCTGAAAGGAAGTCTAAAGCAACATAAACAACTTCATGGGGTTTTAAGAACATGGTTTAATGAAAAAAACTGATGAAAGAAGTTTCATAAAATTTAACTTACATTGTCTTGGTTTTGTCCACTAAATATCCCCCTCTCATGTAAGTACAGTTGTTTTTCCCTGCCCAAGGGGCACTGGCTGCCCCTTGCTCTCTCAACAACTCTTTTACTTTCATTCTGTAGTACATTTGCTTGGGATACACATAATCCATGGAAAATACTTGTGTAGCTAGGGAAGATAATCACGGGTATTGGAGAAACTGGACATTGTAAATCTAGTTATGAGGCCTTTAGAGAGGAAAGAAGGGATCCCAGTTGGGAAACATCTGGGGTTAGGAGGAAGCAAACTGCAGAATACCCATACGCTGACAGATGTCTGTGATCAGTCAAAGAGCAGTATTATTATCTTTATTCTTCTGCAAATAGCAGAAGTATTGACATATAATCCTGGTTCTGGTGATAAAGTGTTTTTCATAGCATCATGAATACATATGCATGTATATGCATTTTAATAGAGAAAATCATGGTGACCTATCGAGCCTGTGTTTCTCTCTTAGGAGAAACACAGATCTCTTAGGATCTTTTTTAAGGTAATCTTATCTACGTGTTCATATAGCTGTATAAAGTACTAGAGTTTCAGAATAAGACTATTCCTGAAGACTTAAAAACTAATCTTCTAGATTATACAGCTCCTAGAGACTTTCAGTACTGTAAATCTCCTTTTTACCTACAGTTGTCACACAAATGCCTACGGCTAAAACACAGAACAGGGAAAGACAAGAATATAGACTTGGAAATGCAAACTACACAATAGAAGTAGCTTCTAACATTTTAACTGATTTTGACAAGCAGTAAGTTCATATTTTGTGGCCAATGTCACTGTAAATTTATTTTTCATTTACTGAGACAAAGATGTTGCATGGTTTTTGCTAGAAGATTCTTAAAATTTTTTTTCTATTTAAGAGAGCAAGCAACAATAATAATAATGGTTCTGCAATTTCAACACTTTTCTACTTTAACTTGTGAATTAAGACAGGTTAGCTTTCTCTTTGTTCCAGTCGGTTCATTGTTTTACATTATTTCTGCATTTATATTTGTCTTGTCCTTGTAATACTGGTACACTGATGACTGCAGAAATACTCTTCTCATGAGGACCTGTAATGTACTGCTGTTGACCTTTAAAATATTCAGCTTTTGCTGGGCAGTTTTCAGGGAGATCTTTATCCCTCAGAAAAACCATTCCTAGATATCTTGAGAACACAACCAGAAATAATATCCATTAGCCTTTTTTTTTTTGTGTGTGTGTTTTTGTGACCAGGAGACTAAAGCTTTAGTCCGTCTTTCTAATAAGAAATTATAATCCCCTTCTTTGCAAGAAAGTGTGTGAATAAATTAACTGGAATATGTTCAGTGGTTTCTGAGGCCCATCTGGCATTGGATACCAGTATGATGGCCAGGAATAGCCTTTCAGGCTGGGAAACTGTATGTGTGACAGAGTACCTTAACACTGCATGACAAATAAATGTTTCACCAGACTCCCAGGCAATGTACTGGCTGTTTACTCTGACAAAAATTGCACATGGAGCAGAACGTGAACAACATCTTGGTGATACTTAACTATCCTAACTTTAGGTGTGTGGGCACGGGCACCATCTAGAAAATGAACTGTCTTCTTTTTTTAGTGCAATTTTGGAACCCGTTGAGCCAGCATAGTTCTTCAAAAGCCTGTTCGTAGGAGTCTTTCAAGCTGTAGTAAGGTTTAAAATAAAAAAGGCCAAAACAAAAAAAACCTCTACAAAAAACCTTCCATCGGCAGAGCTGCAAATTGTTCCATGCTGAAATACCATCTGGTCTCCAAAAGAAAGGATTTTTACTAGAATGCAGTATGTGTGGCTAAAGATGCTCCCTGCCGTGTGTTTTGCAGTTTTCCTTTGTTGTCTTTGCCCTTCCACATTAAATACTTTCTGCAGTCTTTGACTTCTTATTAATTGAATGGATATGAAGTGTATACTTCCTGTCTGAAAGTATGCCCAAGTCTTAGAAGAATCCGTAGGTTCCTTGTAGTCCTCTAAAATATTATATTGACCTTTTCATGTCTTTTAGAGTGATTTTCCTCAGAAGGTACTATTCGAGAAAACAGAAGAAAGTCTCTTAAGGTCATTTAGATGAGCTCATGTAAACATATTGCTATTTGTGCTTTGTGGAAATGAGCAGTGCTCTTCCACTAGAGGATGCATACTTGCAGATTCATTAGGATTTTTTTACTGAGCTCACTGGAACTTGTTGGCAAAATGTATTGCTAGCCTTCATGTTTTTGTGCTCCCTTAACCTCTAGAAAAGTTTGTTTGGTTTGAGGATCTAATGAAAATCATACTGTTTTGGCCCTGTTTTTCTGGCCCTCCTTGTCAGCATTTTAGGTGTATGAAATTTATATTTATTTGCAAATGTAAGCAGAATAACCTGTCTTACTTTAGAATAAAATGTTTAGAAGGAAGTGTGAATCTTCTGTTCTGACAGCAAATACAAGTTTTTGGTTGTTATATTTGACAATTTATGGAAAATGGAACTTTTTTCTTTGCTTTTCTCTCTGAGAGCTGCCCTTTAATGGAAATTCATTTGCATAAAACTATATGGCTACTTGTATAATACGAATTGCTTTCTACTATACGTGTACCATTCTTCCATGGCTCAGAGTCCAAACCCAAGCCAACTTCAAAAAAATCCAACTTTAATCTACAAATTCTAAGGATGAGTTTCAGGAGACCACTTTGTGTGATTGTAGGTAGTGTTTACTATATTTTATTCAGAAGGCCATTGGGCTCCTTTCTTTTGGTATCTCATTGAACTGCAGGAATGTAATTATTTGATTTCAGGAATGGGATTGTTTCTTCTTTTGTACACATCATCCTTATTTTTATATCATCAATTCACTGCTTTTAAAGTGTTTATAAAGTTATTTATTTTGTTGTAGGAGAAGCATTTGTACTCTCAAATACTATTAGCAGGTCATGCCTCAAAAAAGAAGAAAAAAGTAGTGTCCATTTTCATCTGCATTGCTTTGGATCTCATATTACCTGTTTTTTTGGCTTACTTATGGACTCCTTCAGTTTCTGCTTTGGATACTAAAATTCTGTTTAAAGCTATATGTAAACATTTTGAGATTTTGACCTCACTCAGAATCTTCAATAATCTGAGTCCACTGGTAGTGGCCTGAATTTTCAGTTTGCCAAGTTTGGGGAACAGATTTTGGTAGTGTTTTCCATTAAAAAAACCAAAACCAAAACAGAAAACAACAATTTTTTTTTTTTTTTTGCAATGTATATTTTTTGCTATGTAAACCCTCTCTTGGTGTGTAATGTTGAATAAGGATAAGGAAAGGCATACAAGAAATTATGTAACATGAAAAGGGAGATGTTGCCTCTTAGCTTCTATATGCAGTGTCTACATTTTCAATAGGGAAGCTAATCTGTAATGTCTGTTTGGAGCCTTTGTGGTATTACATGTAAGGTAATCTTGTAGCATTGCTGTAACTCTACATGTTTACTCTTTAATATGCTCAATAAGTGCACATTTACCTCCCTGACCATGCGTCCTGCATCCATGCTGAGACTTGCCCATCAGGATTTGTCTAAATATTCAAAAACAACTGTGCTCACAGTGTTCAGTGATTTTTGTGAGCTACACAAGGGAATCATTTACTGCAAATTGATTTTTTTCCATCATCTCCTTGAATGATTTCTACTAGCCCAGGAAGCAGATGAAATCCCTGGAGGCAGATGAATTCTTATTCCTATGCTAGTGTCTGTAACCTAGCTTGGTTACTATTAATCCATGATTGAAAAGTGATTGGCAAAACCTAGGTAACATGCCAATATGCTCCTTGGATTAAGATGGAATGGAATGTCAGATTCTGATTTTTTTATAAGAATGCAGCAGAATGACTACAGTGATCTGAGCATAATTTTGGAAATTTCCCATGATATTTATCTGCAGCACGTAGAATTAGAGTTAATTATAGTTGTTACAATAGCAGTTAGAAAACTTTTTTTAATGCTCCCTAATGATGTTTGCCTTCGGCATACACAGCTCCAAAATCTTCATGTAGAGAGGAGATCATTGACTTTGGAGAGAACTCTTGTGCATTCTTCTGCACTGAGGCACTGTTAGATTGGACTGTGTGTAATGAAAAAATCTGAAGGATTTGTCTTTAGTAAACTGAAAAAACAACATTATAAATCCATACCAATATTGCGTCAATGTTATTGGCAAAGTATGTGTAATTCAAACATTTTTATAACATTTTATATGTGAGTTGTTTGCAGTTTGCTCATGCTTTGTATGTCTTAGCAAACAGAGAATATTGTAACTTTCCACGTTGAAAATATCCTGTTCATAAAACGGAAATTCTCAAATCAATATTGTTTCAATAAATTAAATAGTAAAATACTATCCTGGTTTCTGCTGTCATCTATGACATCTGGTTGCAAACTTTTATCAAAATGTGAATGTCATTAACTTGTGGGGGCTTTTTTATGCATAGTTAATCTTCTTGTTCGTATGCTTTCAGCGGTGTTGACATCTGATCAGAATAGCTGGAGTTCACTTAAAATTCAGTATTTTAGTCTATTTTGTTTCACATACATTGAGGATTTGGTCTGCAAAACAGCTCTCTTCCAAATCCTTAATCCTCTATATGATGTTTACTGCTCTCAGTTTTTTTCCTGTGTTGCATGTTCAGAGAAGACATAGTCCATATGCTTGGCAAGTGAATCAGAATAAACTTGTCTAGGAAGCAGCCAGTATAAGTTATTACAAAGGAAAAGTTCAGAACTCTTCAAGTACCTCCAAGCAGAGTAGGTAATGCAAGAGGCAAAGTAGGAAGTTTGTATTAATACTTTGTTTAGAATTCATTGGAAAAAAACCAGAAATAGATAATTATATAGTGAACCAAAGCCTTTCCCTGTCTTGTTTCCTTGAAGTCTTAAAATACAAGGAGCATCAGTTGTATATTCTATATACAACTTTTCTATCCCGAAACAGCTAAAGTTGTGAAATCTCAGTTTGTTTTATTAGTTGTTAACTCAGAGAAATCACTTGGCTTTATCAAAAACTTTTTTTTAAATTTTGGCTTTATTCAAATCTTCAATATAAAAACAGTTAAAAAAGAAAATTAGCTTAAATTTAAACATCCATTTGAAAATGCTAAAACATTTTAAAAACAAACAAAAAAACCCCTTTGAAAAATCTGTGAAAATCATAATTTCCCTTCCAACAGATTAGTTTAAGGGAATAATATTTTCTGGAATGGTTGGGGAGAGTGGGTGAAAGCACTGCTCAACATACCTCTTAATGTAGTCAAAACTCTTTTGCCAGTCTGTACAGCTCTGTGCAGCTCCTTCACTACCTCAAAAAGAAGTGTAGTGGCAGCCAAAATAAATGAATTGTCTACTTGTAGTTTGTATGGATTATATTAGATCACGAACGTGTCTGATTCTTCCATTTTAAAAATTTTGTCTATATTCCCATTGTGAGTAGCCTGATGGTGTCCTGTTATCACACTGTAACAGCTTTTGAGTACAACCTAGCTTTGTTCTCATATGCAAGTGATGAGTTTCCCGTGTAAATGTAGGTAAAAGTGTGTGCCTGGAATAATGGCACTGCAAAGGCATACTGGAAATCCCAGGTAGAATTGTTTATTTTTGCATTCTCAATCCTAGATATAATTGCCATGAACATACAAATTTATACAGTAGAAAAGACACATTCTCCATTTGCTTTTCAAAAAACTGCAGAGTTTAACCTAAATTAACTTGTATAAATACTTATGGGTAAGTATGTTAATGATACACATAGATCCATATCTTTTACAGTAGCAAATTATTTTTCTTCAAATGTGCTTGTCTTTGTTTTAATTTTTTTTTAATCTCAAACTTTTCTGCCTGTTGACCTTTTCACTTCTAAATTTGTTTCACTTCCCAGGAGTAACATATGTTGCTCTTAGCATAGTGATACAATGAAGAGACTGTACAGGAGCTCAATAAGACTTCCTGAGACTGTGACCTTTTATAACGCTAAATGGCTTACTTCTAGAGATAGCTGTGCTATTCTAATTAAATTAGTGCAGAAAGGATGAAATGGATTAATTTTGACAGTTTCAAGCTTTAAAAAAATATTGATTTACAACTATTGTGGCTTTAATTTTAGTGTAAAAGTTTACTTGTTTTAATTTCTTCAAAAAAAAAGGTTTTTTTAACAAAATTATACATAACATTAAACTGCTTTATCAAACAAGTGTTAATGCTATTCATCATGTTTATTGAGTGAGTAAGTTAACTTTTAAATTGAACATAATAAAATGAAAACAAATTTAATATTCACCAAATTTGACCATAGTCAACACAGGACTTATAATAGCAATCTTAGGTAAAGATCACTACTGTAAAAAGGACAAATACCTTTTATTTGCATAGTAATAACAGGTATGTGTTCCTAAAGTACCTGTTGTTCCCTTTCTGTAGTGACCTTACCTTAAAGCACCAGCATATTTTATAAGATAATATGTTACATTAGAAAGCTTTTAAGCTTAAAATTTTGAGCATATGAGAAAAATCATTTGTGTCTCAAAAACAAACTAATACATTCTCTGGAAATTTTCTGTGTTTAACCACAATAAAATAGCTACAAATCTTTTACGTAAAGAAAATCCAATATAAATCTTACATATATAAATAGAATTTGAAAGATTTTTTTCACTACCAAACTACTAATCCTTTTTCAAAATATTCTTTTGAACTTATCTTTTTATATCTATGCTTTCTTTCCAAATATGTTATATTGTCTTCTTGAGTTTTGCTTTGATTTCTTTTTCTGGAACTGCTTCAGTTAAATAATATACTGGAAGGTAGTTATTGCTTGCTGTGAAATGTGACAGTAGAGAGCATCCTCTCACACTGGTGTAACTGTGAAGAACTACAGAGCTCTTTGTAGAGCAAACCAGCAGAACAGGAGATAGAAATGAGAGCCAGTCACCCTGTATCATGGCTTCTGGAAAATACTTTCTTATTTCAGGACTGGCCTATATTTTGTCTGTTTCATGTAAAACCTTTCATTTCCTTAGTATTTGGAGTTTAGGAAAAAAACAAAATTTGTAATAATAAAGCATTCTAAAGCCAACATAAATCATACATAAAAACTGTAGGTATTTCCTATTTTAAAGTTAGGTAAGGACATAGGAAGGTTCAACTGGTATATAAATATCAGGTGATATCTGTATCTGTTCAGACTGTCAGTGTACTGCTGAATTTCATGCAGTCTTGTAGTATCACATTGTGAGCAAATCAAGTGTAGATATATTTCATTATACATTATCTGAAATCCATAAAGTAATACTTGATTTCTTTCTAAAAAGAAATTTAGAAACTTTAGAAAGAAAACTCTATTTAACTCTAAGTTACAGTCTTAACACCATTTAGTGTAGGGTTTAAGTTGGCCCTGCTTGGACTCATAATCAGTGGTTAAAAAAGTGATTAGTCTGTGACCAATAGGATAAAAATATTAAATGGAAACTTCATTTTTATTTTTTTTAGCATATTTCCCAATTTTTATTGTCTTTGCTCTTTCACTGATTTTTTTCTTGCTCTCTTGTGTGCCTGTCTTAAAAAAAGTTCCCTTACCTTAGGTTTCTGTGAGGGGAAAAAAAAGTCTCTGATGTATAATAATTATATTTCACGTTCTATGCTCTTCAAGAACTCTTTGCAGTGTTTTATATTACCTTCTCATTCTTAAATTTATTCTTAGCTAAGAAAATAAGATCAACAGGTTCAAGAAAGCACGGAATCAGTAGAACATTCTACTTTTTGCATCCTTTCAAAAAAATTATTTTTTTTCATTGAAGAAAGACTTAGGGGCAAAAAGAACTACAAAAGGGGAAAGCTACAGGATGTCTAACTTGAAAATATATTAGAATTTGTTAGTGACTTTCAGCATCCTATCGAGTTTTGACTAAACTATAAACTTTAATGAAAGTAATTGTATCTAGGTATCTTACAAAAGAACCTTTGTGAAACAAGAAAGTGGTTTTCATGGAAAAAGAGCAGATGAGTAAGAGTTATATGAAATACTATTTTAGAGTCTGTTCTTGAAATGAAATTTTCTTGTCTGTTTCCCATATATTAGCTGTAAATATCTTTTAGTATTTCAATACAAAAGTATAAATGCTTTTTCCATTATATATCAAGAGTGAAAATGAAATACATGCTTAAAGCATATTGATCTTTCACTAGGTTCTAATCTGTTTGGTTGACAGTCATTTTCCTCAATATGGTTATTAATTCCTTTACTTTAAAAATTGTCACTAGATTAAATACTTGTTGAGCTTTCTGTTCCTGCTGGAGTCAATAATAAAGGCTGTTTAACTCCAGTGGGAGATAGTTTAGGTTTTAAATATATGGTCTATTTGAAGCCAATAGAAGTTGGTTGCAGATGTTTTTGTTCACAAGAAATACATTACTTAACCTGAGATCTTGGTAGGATGTAATTACTCTGTTCTAGTAAAACCTTTCTGTTTGATATCACTAAGATTATTAGTTGTAGATTTAAGAAATTATGTAACACACTGGTCCACAGAGACTTTGCTTATGACCTGTATCTTTAAAATTGCTATCAATAAAAATAAAGAATATGTAAATTTGCACTGATTAAATGATACCTGTAGATTGTTAATTCTAAATTCACTGGCAAACACTTTTGTGTTTTATTTATGTCTGAAAACTATTGGTTTTAAATGAGATTAAGCTGTTAATTACTATATAGATCAGTTCAAGTAGTACATTTTAAAGTGTTATACACATTCACATGAATTTTTTGAAAAATACGTACAATGGCATTAATTAGTTTCATGGAGCAGTCTTCCACCTAACTGGTCATGTCCTGAAGGATAATGGCTATCTGCCCTATCTATTTCTTAATATTTTTCCTTTCTGAGAAGTAAGAATGACAGTCATATAATGCTTCTATTAAAAGGTTATGGCTTTCTTTCCAGAAGAATTCAGAATTTCAGATTGAAGCTTTCTATAACTGTTTTTTCTGCTACTTTAGTTGGAGTTATTCTACCCTTTTGGGTAGTAAATGTGACAACCTGTGCATGTCTGTTTCATTGAGGAATATCTCAATGTTATCTCAATGCCTTGGAGAGGAGTGGTGGAATTAGACAGGTAAAACAAGAGTGCGGGAGAGAAGTGCACATTCCACAGAGCAGATGAGCTTTCTGTCTTCCAGCTTTGAAGAGAATTAGCAAGATTATCAGCTCTAATTGTTTCTTAAGCAAATAGGTGTTCAAGGAAATAGGAGTAGCCAAGATGAAGACAGCCTGAGGGTAAAAGGAGCAGATGAAGCGAAGAGAAACTTTTGAGATAAAAGTGATATAAAATATGAGGACATAGAATCACAAGTTGCATATGATGTAGAATAAAGAGAAAGGGCTTTAAAATGCCAAGTAAATAAAAATTTTAATTGCTACTGTATCCAAAGGTCCAGGCTTTTCGAGTTCTAGAAATCCACTGCTATCAGCTAATAGCTGTACAACCTACACCCCCTATCTGCTTCAGCAGAGAAAAGATTTGTAAGGTAAAAAAGATCATTTAAGGCAGCTGAATATTTGGTATTTTATTCATATGCTTCTGACCACTATGCCCTGCACAACTGCTGGAAAATTTCCTGAGATTGAAGTATTTACAACTTACCTTTAATTGTATTTTTGTTATTTCTGAGTTTTAAGCACAGAGAATTGGAAATGTCAACAGCAAAATGTGCTTTCATTATATAAAGAGCTATATATGTCTAATTACTCTGAGAAGTCATATTAATCTTATTCTGAGTGCCAAACTGAAAAGTCACTTGGCAAATAACCTGTTTGTTCCTCTTTTACACCACCTAAAAAAAAAAGGAGGATGCTACCTTCTCTAAACTGAAGATGTTTAAAACCACAAATACCTATTAAATATATAAGAGGTTTGTAGAACATTCTGTTTAAACAGATGAGTGCACAGAATATTCATTGTCCAATGTTTTCTGTGTTTGTAAGATTTGGAAAATGGAAGAAAAAAGATGGTGTTTAAAGCCCAGTATGTCTCAGTCTATTAGTGAATGAGAAAAAATTAGTGCAGAATTACATTTCAGTACATTCTCCATAGTAGCTTTCCATTTGGAAGAAATAGCTCTTTTCAAGGCTGAGGAAAAGAATTGAGGAATTGATTCTATGAACTCTAAATGAGAGAGATGAAAAGGATACTTATTTTCTAGTTTTATGATCCATAGCCCTGTCATTCACTTTATAATGAGCATATACTAAATGTTGCGTGGAATTAATGTTCTTACAAAATGTTATTGTTTTCAATCAGATCAAACCAGAAACATCTATAATTGTTTCAATAATCATCCATGCATTATTGATACATATAACATTTTTACAACCTATTATTAGCATGTTTATAACCTATTTATTAACAATCATGCACCTTTATTTAATGTGCAAATCTAAGATACATGATATATAAAAAATACATGTAATGGACAAACTGTTTGAATTAATTGACCCACTTCTTCATTCTTTCTATCACATTTGTACAACTAGTTTGTTTCATTCCTGTCCCCTTAGCTTTAGATGATTTTGAAGCTGACAAATGTTGTCTATGTTAAATCAGCCAGAAGGTTTTTTTAAGATTACAAAGATTGACTGTGTTATGCCTGACTAATTTGTATTTCAGGCAGTGACTGCTCTGTGTCAGTAAACTTAATACTTATTAACTGCTAGATTAAGATTTGTCTCATTAAACAGCAATAAACCTAATGTACTGAAGACTTTATAACAGCTAGTCACAACACAGTTTTCTGTACATTGAAATAATCATCAATATCCCAAATATAAGTATTCATTTCCGTTTGTAGTTTCTTTCAAAGATATGTGTTCATTCTTGCATGTATATACATATATTATTTTAGTTAATACTTTCTTTAGAAAAGTTGCATTTTTTTACATTACAAGCTATAACAGTGCCTGTAAAACCAATCTTCTCAAGCACATACAGATCCCTCTTCCAATGTTTTCACTTAATAATCTGTTCCTCTCTCATCAGAAGCATTATCTACTTGGGCCAAGATAAACAAAACTAGTATGGATATTTATAAATATCTCATATGTAAATTTTTCTTCTTTGAATGTGAAACAAAAAAGGTGTCATATCTACTGGTATAATGCCATTTAGTTCTGGATATCTACCTCATATTCTGTATTTTATTGAAGTTACAGTGTTAATTTGATTTTAAGTTGATGAGACAAGCCACATGTTTTCAGTCAAGCACATGCTCAATACCTTACTAAATGGAGCCTTGTAGGTACCTAAATAGTAACTGAGCCAATTTCTTTGACAAGCCATGAGTTGTGCAGCCAGGAGCTTTTGCTTAAATTAGTTCTTTGTTAAAATTACAATTGGCAGGGCTGGGAGAGGTAACACTGATACTTTAAAGGAGGCATACAGCATGCAGGATGATTTACCTGTTCATCAAATAATAAAAAAAAATAGTGATGAAAAAGCTAGTTTCCTGTCTGTCTGGTAAAGAAAATGAGACATTTTTCTTTAAAAAATTGGTTCCATTTAATCCAAGATAGCTTCCCTTTGTTGTTGAGAGTTATGGAGGAGGAAAGAAATACAGAGTAGCTCTTTGGGATGTTGTGCAGTCTCTGCTAAAGCTTGGAATGCACCTTCACTACATGAAATCTAGACCTTTGATCATGATTCATGATGAGGCTTTACTGCCAAGCCACTGATTCTCTGCTGTCATTACAGCTTAGATCTGCATTTTACCAAAAGGTACTAATCAGGTGTTGTGCTTCACAGTGCTTTTTTATTAATGTATGATATCTAGTGATTCACATCATGCATTAGAAAGTTATCCAAGTGCAACAAATTCTTTGGCAGAACACTGTGGCGCAACAGAGGAATTCAACAAGCTATTTGATCATTGATACAATCCAGTATGATGGAAAATGAATTTTTGTCCTTCTACCATTGAATATTGCTGAAGTATGACCAGTGAAAGACGGGATGAAATTATTGTACATGGTGGTTAATTCAGATTTACCTTTTTACATATCTTCAACAGATAGGTTGGTAGATTTTTCGCTTAATTCTCTTTCCTGCTGGACACTATAGTAGAACTGTGTGTGTGCATATATATGTATATATGTTATTTGTATATTTATCCATATACAACTGTGTCTCAGTTATCCAGGAAAAGAGACTGTTGATAGCCTGTTTGGTTTTTTCTCTTTTTTTTCTTTTTCTTTTTTTTTTCCCTTCAGATTTCAGAGCAGTTAAGACAGATGGAACAAGAGAAGCATGTTTGTTATCTTGGGATAAGTACATACATGACTCCTAAACTAGGAGAAGGAGATGACCACTTATTCCTTGTTTAAGTTGCCATACTTTGGTCTTTGATGAGAATTAAAACCATGTTTCTTCGTGTTATCTCTGTCTTTAAACTTAGATGACAATTGATTTTTAATATAATTTAGATCAAATATAAAATAGATCTTTAATTTGGCTTTGAAAGTTTATTGTATCAGGTGACAGTAACCCAGAAATTATAGATCTCTGCTATATTGATTTGCTAAATATAGTTGTTTAAATAACTCAGTGTTATAGAAGATTTCTTGGAACAATATTTGTACTCATTGACAAAATAGCTTATTTCATTTTACTACCATGCTACATTAAAACAGTTGATTATTTAGAATCTATATAAGCAATCCATTCAAGATTTAATTAACTTGAATATGAGTGAAGAAATGTGTTCAATGCATATGATGAAAATGCAAATCTAAGTTATATTTCTGATGTAAGAGATACCATGATTTGTACTGAGCTTGCTGAATTAATTTTTTTTTCTCTAGTGAATACAGTTTTTTAAACATTGCAATTTGAACTGGAGTACTGAGTGTTTAACAGGGGACAAGGGACAACAAGAACAAGGGGCAGTTCTGGATGAAATCATAGCTGATTTTAAGCAGTGTACAAAAACGTACAAGTTCTATTGCCTTTGTTCAGATTTAATTATTATTTTCTGTTACTCAGATCAAGAGAGCATCCATATGAGTAAGGGAGGGAAGGATTTTGTGTACTGTACTATATTTTATTAAAATACCATGTAATCTGAAGATCCCTACATTTCAAATGAAAATAAAAATGAAAAAAATAATTTTACATTCATAAATGAGTTTTTAAATCAGGTCTTTGAAGGTCTTAGTAGTTTTCCTTTTGAAAAAAAAATGTTTTGCTGTGCAATTTTCTTGCATTCCATGACACATTTGAATTTACATTGGACTACTGAGCTGAGATGGTATTAGAATTTTATATCTCTAAATAAAATTTCTCAAAGAATTAAATTCAGTTTAGAAAAGGGCTTTCTACAACAGTATCTGTTGGTCTGTGTTTTCTTAGTACAAGTGCAGAGCAATCTTGTATTGATATAGGGTGGAGTAAATAACAGTTGATTATTTCAATTTTATTTCTGTGAACCTACTAATAAAAAAATGCTATTCCTTTTCTTTTGCTGATTATAGACAAGATTCTAAATATTTTCTGCAGTTCAAAATGTGCTGAAGGACCAAATATTTCACCTTTACTGCTTCAATTTCAAGCATTTCAGCATTTAGCCCTGTAAGAAAACATGAACTCTTAAAATTGGCAATAAAACTGTGCATCTTTTGTTACTAAAAAATTCCTCACATACACATTCAGTTTCTTCAGTCTCTTAAGGTTCCATTTTCAGACCACTTTATTATATGTATGCAATTTTTCTTCTCATTTTTGTTTTGAAACTCCTTTTAAGGATTTTATAATTTTTTTCATGTTGGTGAAAATTCTTTGTATAACCAAAAGACAAAATGTAATGGTATGTAATATGAGAGAAAATTGTGGATCTTTATGCTGCAATATTATCATTATTATTGTTGGTCTGGGGGGCAGTGGGGGCTGTGTGGAGACTTGACATGTCCATGGTGAGATAATCTCAGTATCATTTAAATATCTTAAGTAATTTTCTTATGATGACTGAAGCTTAGAGAATCACAGTCAATTGGGATAGATGTTGCAAAGGTAAATATGTGAATGGAGGAGTTGTGTGAAGTTATGTTTCTACAGAGGGAGAATTTTTGGATACAGTATAACCGGATTACATCCCCACTACTTAAAGTTATCACCTTGGGCAGGGGGATTCTTATGAGCAAACATGCACAATGCACAACCTTAGGTATTTCAATTCAGTTGGATAAATTTTGCATCTAAATAAGAAAAAGTCTTTATGATTCCTCTTAGCCTTGGTCCCATGTTGAGTGCAGTAACTGATGCGACTATTAACTGCAAAATTACTGTAAAGATCTAGGGACTAAGATTTTGATTTTTGGTGTTAGCTGATACCTGATTAGCTAGCATCTAAGGAGATAACAAGTCAAAGTAGATCCAGTAATGATACACAATTTAATATGTAAAAGATACCTGCATATTTGTTTTGCATTTTCTTGGAATTAGTCAGCATTTTTCCTGAAAATCCTTTTGTGATTTTGTTGGAACATTATTCTTGCTTTTTGACGTAACATGTTGCGTTACATGCTTAACAATTCGATCAAAATACTGTCTAGTTTAATTTTCCACTGTAGTCCTAGCAGTCAGGATCTCAGAATTAATTTTGTGGTAAAAGTACTTTTGTTGCTTGATAGCTAATTCTGTAACAGTAATCATTCTAACTGAAAACTAATTTAAATGAGAAGTCATCTCTTGAGTGAGACTAAGAAAGGTATTTTAGTTTTTAGCATCTTGTATAACAGTAGAGGGTGGGAGCAGGGTGGGGGTGTATCCCATGAATTATCCTGGGACACAGAGGGCAAATATGTGGGATTGTGTATGAAACCCTTCTCGAACAGATTTTTCAGATCAAAGTACAAGGATGATCTTTGCTGACTCATTCCAAAATGTTGCTTCACCTCATTTGCAGCTTAGTAAAACTCCATCTTGAATGTCTTGTCTTTCTTCTGTACTTGGGACAATATTAAAGGAGCTGGATTGCTTCTGTGTGTTGCTATACTGTGATTCCTTGGTGACCAGTTTCAGATCAGGAAGTCTGACCACATGCTGAATAATTTGAGGGGGTTTTGATACTAGATATAAGTAAAATATGTTACTTTTTCTTCAGTACAATGTGTTTTGATGGGTGTATTTATCAATCAAAATATTACATAACAGTAGCTTGACTTCTTGAGGTTAAGTCTACCTTAACAGAATTCAGAACTTAATCTGCATGTTTCATGATGGTCTGTGAAACTGTATTTCTGTATTTGAGTTGATTTGCCATGAAAGCTGTGTGACAAGTGGTACAAATTTAGATATAAGAAAATGCATACCTAACCAGGCATGGAAGGCACAGAAAATTTTGTTACTTTGTTTATTTCAAGTTTATGTAGTTCTCTTGCATTTTACTTTGGCTCTGCTGTCCTATCTCCTCATATAAGAAAAAAAATTCTTTAATAAAAATAAGAAAAAATGTTATTAAAATGTTATATTATCTTCAGAGGTACTTGTTCCCATTGGAGATGTAATTATCTGTGATTAATCAGTAATGCTTTGGAGATGTAGTTGTGTGTGATTAATCATCCTAGATGTTCTAGCTGAAAATGCCTTGGAAAGAATGAAAAAAGCAAAACCAGATATATTCTCTATGAAAAACCATATTCTCTATGTTTATTTTTTATATATTTTTTAATATTTATTTTCTTCATGTTAATGTGTAGGGTGAATGGGTTTTCTTAACCACTAACGTAAAAGACAGTAGCATAATTGCATTTTGAAACTGGTTCTGACATCATTGATTTAAATTTCAATTTCACAGACAGAAGTGGGAAGAGATGTAAGTCCTGAATCTTTTTTTTCCTTCTTTTAAATGTACTGGCCAGAAATAGATTAGGTGTTTTATTTGTCAGGTGTATCTCCTGATCTGTACTGAGGAGGCAGAGTTCAGATGCCACTAACACATAAACAAAGAAATTATTGTGGTGGTGCAATTTGTGTGCCTAATAAGATGTAAATCACAGGGACAATTTCTTCTGCTGCTCAAAATCTAAATCCTTTGCCTTCTTAATGTAGAGAAGAGGTTGTATAAACAGAAGGTCAACTTATGTTTGGCTAGGGCACTTGGAGATGTGTTAGAAAATTTGCACCCAAAACCCAGAAACTAGAAGAGGTGTGCACAGATTTGCCTATATAAGGAACACTTTACAAGCCCTTTAAAGCAGAAGTTTAGATATCTACATCAAGTATATTTCTGATGTAGATTAATAATTGTACTAAGAGGAGCAAAGGTCTGTGAGATCTTTGCTGACTGGAAGGTAGATGTATATAATGCAACATTAATGTACTTCATTTTGATAGCTGAATATAGTAAGTATTTGGAGTTTTATTTTATCCATGTAAAATCCTTGTCTTGTCATCTTCTGTGTATTTCATGATTAAATTTTCTCTATGGAATGATTTTGATAAAATAAGGGAAAAAAGAACAGTACAGTTCTTCATGTTGAAAGCTCCAAAGAATAGTGTTTTTGATGAGTTCTGATGGTTTTAGTAAAGGTACATGGTCCCAGGAGATCTAGATTTTCACCTGATGGAAAAATATTGGTACATATAAGCAAAATAAGTACAGTAGATGCTGAATTATATAGCATGAGCTTATTGTGAAAAGTGAACTCTGTGAAAAGTACTGAAAACTGTATTTGAAGATGAAAACAAACATCAAAGCAACACAGAGTCTTTTTCATCTTTCCTAGTAATTATTTCTGTGATTGTATATTTTAACTGCCTTGTGAAGATGATATTCAGAGCGGTGAATGACTGCCTGTCTCACACAGACATTCAAACATTGCGCAGCTGAGTCACAGTTCTGTACTGGTGGTTCAATATCATTGTGCAAGTTAAAATAGCATTTCTATTGTTCTGTTATTAAACAACCATTTTCAAATTCTGAACAACCGAAAGAAAAGAACTGGAGCAAATGCTACCTGCAGCACATTACCTCGTGGTGTATGAATGATGTGTGATAGCCATTTTAAAATCCTAGTCCTGATTCACTGGTTTTCTCTAGTTTTGAGTTGGTTTGACAACCCCAAAAAGTCTAGAGTTACTCACGAAATGAGTAGTGAGAAAGGTAGTAAGCCTATGGAAGAGCTGAATAAATGAGCAAGGCCTTGAGAATACCTGATTATCTGAAAATTTAATGTGGTTGAATTAATTTTTTTCTGAGTTTTTTTAATGAGTGAAAAGATCTTGAAATGGTAAAATATACTACTAAAAGCTTCCCTCAAAGATTTATGAGAGTGAACAGTTGTAATGCAAGAGATAAATAGAAGCATTTCTTCAAAAACTATGAATCTATTTCAGTTATTTTTCAAATTTTGAAACAATTGGGGGAAAAAAAAGGATTTATTTCTGATTAAATTTTCCATTGTATTGCTCCTTTTTATATGTCATCACTTTATTGTATTATACAGTTTTTACTTTGTTATGCTATTTTACTATATTTTTACAATCATGGCTAGGCTTCGCGAATGAAGATTTGGGAAGGGCTCTACCCACATTTGCTACGAAACCCACATTTGCTACAAACCCACATTTTACTATATTTTTACAATATTTCACTATAATAAAGCTAAATCAATATTAGTGACTCTGGGTATTGATGACATCTTATTTTGTGACCTCTGGGTGTGTGCTCAACTCTCACTTGACCTAGAGAGTGATATGCAGCAGCTTGCAGGAGGCATTGCACAGCTAGCCTTTTCTGCATAGCAATGCTCACAGTATTAAATACAGCAGTGTTATGTGGGTGTGGCCTTAATGAAACTTCTTCTTTTTCAGACTATTAGCTGTTCGTATTCTTGTGTTGTCATTTCTTTAACTTTCTCTCTTCCAACTTCGTCTTTCTTGGAAGGGGAAAAAGAAACCTTTATGAAATCTCTCTTCCACTACCCTGCCCTAAGCTACTGCAATATCAAGAAACACTCTTCCCACAGTCTATGTGTCCCTGAAAATATTTAGGTGTACCTTATTTTTTCATCTTTGACTTTACAAGCCCTAATACATCACTCTCATTATCAGTCTATTGTCATCTCTCCCCCTCTTTTTACTTTTTCATATAAAGCCTATGGATTTACAATGGTACTAATTTTGAGGCTTTTTCTGTGCTGAAATGTACAATGGGAATTTTTTGATAAACTCTGATGTCAAGTAACTACATATTTACCTGTAGTTCTTGTTCAATATATATCTTTTAAATATATGTTAATTTTTTTACCTTTTAGATAGGAGATTTTCCAGTGAATGATTCTTTTCTAGTATTTGTGTAGGCTTTTAAACACTGAGGAGTTAACCACAGTTATTATTAAGGGTAATCTTAGAAAACAGAACCAAAAGAATTTTAAGAGTTTTCCTTAAAATGCAGAATTAGTTACTTCAAAAGCATTTGTTTATCCTCCTAGTGTTCCTAAGACCTTGCACTGATGAAACACCCACAGAGTTTCTGGGTATAAAAGCCCCATAGTCTAACAATCACTGTGAAGAAAGACACAAACTGATCACTGGGCATTCAAAGCTTTGTGCTGCTGAATATGAAAGCTCCCCACTGCCACTACAGTAGAATGACATGAATTGCAAGATGTGTTCTTCATCCAGAGTTGCATGGGCTCAGAGAGGGGGAAGAAAATGAAATGCTATTACCAAAGTATTGGAAGCATGGAAAGTGTTACACCCATGGATGTGCGTGATGGCTGCTGGAGGTGGGCAACTTGTACAACAGGTTACTCAGCAAAACTTTGGCAGCAGATAAAATACACAAATTTGCACATTTTACATCTGGTATTTTACAGTTGGCTCTGCTATAGCAAGTTGTCCTTAACCAAAAGTAGTCTCAAAGCTATAACTTTCTTTATATTTTTATAAAACTAGCATACATAATTGGAAATTATTTTGTCTTTTACATGTTTAGAATATTCAATATTCGGTATATTATATTTTTCTACCAGGAACTATCCGGCCATTGGAATACTGCCTTTTGTAGTATTCTTTACATGTACAAAAATATCAAGAGGTTTATATTTAAGGAAAATGTGTGTATATTTGAAAATGGCATAAACTCTTCTCTTCAGAGAATCTTGCATATAAGCAGCTGCTAAACATATATATATGATAAATATATATATATATTACAGATTTATATTTGTTCATTAAAAGTAGTAAATGAATGAATGAATGTTTGAACAGACAGAAAATTCTTACTTTTCTTATCTAGCCTAAATGAAACAGAAACTTACCAACTTATGAAATTACATGTCAAAGCTACATGTGAGAGTTAGATGTCAGAAAAGTAGACAATGGCTTTTTTGTGCCTTTTTTCTTTCTTTTAACATATCTGTGGTATTCCTATGATTTAGCACAGCATAAAGCCTTTGGAGCATGTTAAAATACATTGGCTTATACCTGCTGAACATCTTATAAGTCAGTTTTAATTGGTCATTGTCTCTATAAGTATTTAAAATTTATAGGCCTTGCCTTGTTTTCTAACCTTTCATGCTAATCAGAGGGCGTGTCTACATTTAACAGGTCAAGAAGGAACTGAGGAAACTCAGAAGTTGAATTAACCTTACACAGATTTTCTGACGGTCTGGATTGTTTAACTTGACCCAAGCTCTCTTTGGCCTGACGTCTTTAATTTTCGAAAGTGTTTCTCAAGAGTAAAAGCTTTCTTTTTGCTTTCTTGATATAGTCTGGAACTTGTTTTTTTTTCTTGTAGGATGCTTCGAGTGTTGCATCAAATGCCTGGGAGGTATTCCTTATGCATCTTTGATTGCTACCATCCTACTGTATGCTGGAGTTGCACTGTTCTGTGGCTGTGGACATGAAGCACTTTCAGGAACTGTCAACATTCTGCAAACCTACTTTGAGATGACAAGAGCTGCAGGAGATGTTATTGATGTCTTTACCATGTAAGTTACTAGATTCTTTCACTTGTTTCCTTTTAAAACTGCTGAAAAATTCCTCCAGAGATATAAATTTGATTCAAGAAAATGTCTTTTAATGAAAATCATAGAAAGAATGATTTGGACAAGCTCAGCAGATAAAGTTTCGACTGTGCTGATATTTTTACTATTTACAAGCAATTTGTAATACTGTTTAATATCCCACAGTTTTAATTTAAGTTTTTACTGAAGAGTACTTCATATGATGTTGATGAATTTGTACCATACATTCTTGCTTTAAAAAAAAAAACAAACCAAAACCCCCCAGAATTCTATATTCTAAACAGGTAAAACAGGAGTGTACAACAAGTAACAGTTCTGGGAATAAATACAATACAGAAGTAACTGAAGAGTTGTGCAGAACCCTGAGACTTGAAATGTCAAAATTGTATTGTCTTTGGTATATCTAGTATTAATCTGTTTTGAAGGCTTCATGCTTTGCTACTCCTGGAAACCTATTTAAGGAAGGCCTTTGTTTTGTTGAGCATCTCCTTTTCTTTGTTAAATTTATTACATTTAACAAAATAGTTTACTGTATCCTTAAATTAAATTACATATTTCTAATATTTTTAAAATTTTCTCTTTCAAAAATGATTTTAGGTATTTGAAATCCAAATTCTTACCTGGCTGCTAATGGTTGCAACTAAAGCTGAAGAATCCTATCCTTTAATCTGTAAATATTTTATTTCATGACCCTTTTTTTGAGAAGTGAAATGATTTGATCATCTGTCAAAACACTGACTTCTTATTATGGATAGTTCCATGATGACTACATCCCAGGGCTTAGCAGCAGTCAAAAAACAAACCAAATACCAACTACCGGAAAAATCAAAGAGAAACAGAGAACATACTTATGCCATTGTGTAAATACATCTTTCATCCATTTCATTAATACTGTATACAATATTAGTGCCCCAAAGAAGGCAGAAAAGGATGATTAGAATTATAGAACAGAGGCTATATGGTTAAAAATTGAGTATAATAGGACTCTTCGGCCTAGAAATGGGATGATGAAGAACTGTTATGCTAAAGGTCTGTAAATTCAGGGTATGATGTATATGGTGCATGAGGTTAGATTGTCTTTCTATTCCAGTACAAGAAGTTTGAGGTATCAGAGGAAACAGGTCCAGAAGGAACAAGTGGTGGTTCTTCAATTGTTTCATAAAAGATTTCTGAAGCTAGTTGTATATTGTGATTATATTATGGATGTCAACAACTTTTATGGGCTCGAGGAAAGACTGGATAATCTTGGAAAACAAATCCATTGATGGTTTCTAATGACAGTCGAATGACTTAGCCAACTCAGGAAATCCCAGAGGCTAGAATAGTGTTGGGGGTTATCCTGTTAACTTGCCTGCTCTTACTTTTTCCTTCTATTCATTGTTCGAGGTAGGAAAATGAACAATATATATATATTTGATCCAACTGGGTACCACTGTTTTCATGAGAACTAGAAAAAGAATCTTAAATTTCTTAAATTGTCAAGGGCTATATTATCAACATCCTTTTCAAAGATTCTCTGTGAATGTTAAGTGTACTTTTTGTGGGATTAGTAGCCAGAAGGGAGCATGTACCAAGTAAGTATGTCACTGCTATGCCATATTAAAATTTCATCTTTGGATCAAGGAATTTAGATGCCCTTGTATAACAATATATTGGGTTGCTAGGAAGATGTAATTTCTGCTTTACCTTTTTGGCTTGTCGTTTAGAATAATGAGTCTGACTTGACTCGACGGCTAAGGTTCATTGTTATCCTGAACGAAAGATCAGTCATTTCATTAGGCTCTAACTTATTTTATTATTCCCTAGGAAGCCATTAGTGCAGAACAGCCACAAATCGATGCTTTCTCTTCATAGCAAGTTTTCCAGCTTCTCTCTGTCAAATACTTAAGTGAAAATATCAGTCAGGGGGCATAGTTCAAATGCATATAATTCACTGTAAAAGATCAAGGAACTATAAAGGTAATTTTTCTTTTCTTGGTATTTAATTGTCTTAGCTAGTAGCTTTTTGATTTGTTTGTTTCCTTTGATTACTAAAAGATATAGTAAACCCAGTTCTTTCTTTAGCAGACATACTGTATTTGAAATTTCAGTTTATTCAGTTGTGAAGGAGGTCTCTAAACTTATGTCTTAAAGGGAGAAGGAGCAACTATTTTGACTAAAAGCAGATGAACCATTGCTTTGAACTGGATAAACTATGTGACTTGCAAAGAAATTTGCACACATTAGTTTTCTACCTGTTTAAGTAGATACTACTGTGCTTTTTAAAATAATTTTGTAGGGAGAAAAGATACTCGATATTTTGTCATGACTATTGATTAGCAGTTGGCAGTACAAAAGCCCTATGATAATGATAGTTTTGAAAGGCCAAAAAGCAGAAGGAAGAATATGTAAGTAGAAGTAAACTGCATTGCCTACATCATGATTCATATTGAAATGTAAATAAAAGCTAGTTGTTCAAAGTGCTGATTAGAAATTATAAGAATTAAAAAAAAAATCTAGCAGTGTGCTCTACTAAATTATACCTTTTTAACACTATTTAATACATTTGGGCTCTTAATGCTTCTAGTGCTATGAAGTGTCTCAGATTGGCCTGCAGCCTGACTTTCTGTGATAAACGTGTTAGGCAGATGCTGCAGTGGAGTGAAGTGCGTTAGATTATCTTTAATCACACTTATGGTTTCTATGTATGTTTTTATTAGCATGCTGGATTTCAAATGTCATTTCGAATAAAAATCAGTCCCTATCTGACAGCTACTTACCTGAGTGGTAAGAGATAAGGTCTGTTTTAACTGTGTCCACAAGCGTTTGTTCTGAATGAAAGTAACACAACTCACAAGCCACCCTGTATCTTTTATCTTTGTCAGTGTTGCTACTCACTGCAATTTAAAAAAAGTAACAGACCCCTGTAGAGAAAGTAGGGCATAAGGAGGGCATAAATAAAGTCTGAACAGCCACAGCACTCCTGAAGTGCCTAAAATAAAAGCCAAAGTACCTTGATCCAACAATGCCATTTAGAAATGTCTATATGAATGCCCCTGAGGGCATCAACAGCCCTGACTGTTCCTGCCTGGCCTCCCTTAGGGCCTCTCCTCACCCTTCCCTTAGTCCAGGACCCCATTTCAGTGAAGCCTGAGGGGTTCAGTCCCTCACCACAGACTCTCCTGACCATGAGGCTGGGGCTGCCCTGGCTGCCACAACTGCCCTACTCCCTGTCTGCTCCATGGGGAGCCTACATCCCGCATGGTGTCTAGAGGCTTGTGGAGAGCTGAATTAATTAAGAACCTGCAATAACCCATGAACTTTCCTTGGAGGATTCAGCCCTTGGGGATTCAGCCAAGAACAGCAGCCCTGTGAAATAGAAGAGGTGATCTGAGTGCTGGCCCTGCAGATTGGTCCCTGATTCCATCTCCCTGGACTCTTGTCTGAGTTTGAATAGTATATACCAGTTGCAGTTCATATCTACTTTAGAAATGTAGATAAGTAATAAATATTTATAATTTAAAAAAAATTAAGCAAATTTGAGGCTGTTTTTAAATCTTTTAAATGCCAGGCAGTTACAGCAATTTTCTCAAATTTATGATTTTCTTTCCAAGTTAAAATATGGAATGATCATGGTCAATAATTCCAAAATACTGGAGGGATTCTAGAGAGATTCTGGGTAGGGTAGAATGAGTTCTTTTTTGCTTGCTTGTCTCAAGGGGGAAAATACAACCCCAAATCCCAAAATGTCTAAAAAAAAAGACAAAGAAATTTTTTTACAGTATTTTTTTCTCAAAGTGCTAGATTATAGCCTGACTTTAGTTTCTTCAGGGTGACACAAGTAAAACAGATACTTTAAACTCTTGTAAGCTAATATAAATCAAATGTATTCAAATTCATATGAACACATACTGTATAGATAGGTATTCCTTATGGAGAGGACATATCTTCAAAAATCACAAATTTCAACGGTAGGCTCTTCTCTCTTTAAACAGTCATTTCTAAATCCATCAACTTTTAATAAATTGGATTGTTATAAAATGATTTGGAATTATCAATCCTTTTCATTGGGACTAACCTCTAATTATATTGCTTTCTAAATCAGTTTTGTGAAACTTCGTTCCCTATAGTTCCAGACTTTTTCACTATCAACATTATCACCATTCTAATGGTAGCTGCTCCCCCTCCCCCTGCCTCCCTTCCCCCACTGAGTAAAGAAATGCCTGTTCAGGAATTTGCAGAAGTCATAATCTTTTGTTTGGAATGTGAATTCCTTCAGTGGCTGTAGAGTAGTTATTTTAGTTCCTTGAGAGTCAAAGAAAATAAATATGATGGTTTAAATTACCCTGAAAACTGCCTTTACAGCATTTTAACTGTAAGAGGTTAATGTTTTATGTTGCCTATCTTGTCAGTTTAAGAGCTCTGTAGGCTTCGCTAAAATTGAGCAATCTGCTTGACTTAGGTGTGGGATTTAGTTATTCTTCTGTAACTTAATAAACTGCAGTGAACACTCTATCTACAAAGTAACAGGTATTACTAGATTTGCTTACTTAATCACTGATTTCGAGAAGATTACTAATGCAGCAGAAATAGACATATGATTATCAAGCATGTATTGTATCAGCTGGATTTTTATATTTTTCTGGTTTTTGGAACAATTTCCAAATGAAGTTTTTTAGAAAATCAGCAGCACAAGATATGTTGGGTGTGTTTCCTAAGAGCATTTTTTTGCAGTTCTTTCTCTTCAGTATGCAGGGCCAGCTAGTGCCATCTGTCACATGTTTGTGATATATAGGCCACGGAACAAGGGAATCATGCTCTTAAAATGGAAAACGAAGAAACCTCCCTGATAGAAACATTAAAACCATTTTCCTACTACAGTCAAAGCTATTTCAGGTTATTGTAAATTCCCTTCCTTTTAAAGGTGTGAAATCAAATAGTAAACTAACTGAAGTTACAATCTGTAAATCTGTTGTCACGGTGTTCTCTGTTGGAAGTGCCACAGACACTCACTGAAGCCACCTTCCTCAAGCTAAAAATTCCCTTCCTTTCAGAATGTGAAAACCTGTGTTTCAGGTACTGCTGTGGCCTAGTTTGATGCTTGCTGATAACTTTTCTGTTAGTGTATAGTCAGTGTTTATTAAGATGATATTGTTTAGTAATATACATATGGATGTGCAACTGTTTTCTTTTGAGGAAAAACAAAAGAACAGGTGTAGAAGCTTTTATATCTCCCCTCAGTGATAAAATCAAATGTTTTGAGAGGTAGATAAGCGGATGTTATTCTTTTTTTGGTTTTGTTGGCTTTGCAGATATAACAAGTTAAATACAGGTAGCACTAAAATATTAGTTATCATCTTTTTTATTTCTGCTACTACTAATGGAATACTGTGCAAGGTATTACAATGTAATTGCAATTGTGTGATGATTCTGTTTAAGTCATCTTCTTTATAATCAATAGTACTAAACTGGTTTTCCCTGGTTATCCTTGGGTTTTTTTTAAGAGACACATTTTTCTCTTAAAAAAGCTTGGCATTTTTCAAATTTGGACTTAAATTTGTATCATGGGAAGCAAAACATATAAGGCTCTGCATTAGGACAAACATTTGTTAACTTAGGCAGGCCTGTGTCATATCATGCTTGGAAACAGCAGCCATTCTAAAGAGCCCTGGCAGATGATCTCACTGGTTCTGTAATGAAAAGATTCAGCTGGGCACCAGTTCAGCTAGCTGAGCCTATGAACAGGAAGAAGACATAGGAAAGAAGTGAATGTCTACATGATTTGCATATACCAAACAAGTAGGATGGCTACTCCAGTCACGTACAGTCATTTGTTGGAGATGTATACAGTGTTTTTGGAACCATTCACTGGTAAGGTGACTTCTAACTAGGCTAATGAGAGTTGTCACTAGCAGCACTCCATGAGTTCCTGCACCTGGATTTTGACTGTGTAGAACAATGAAGTTAATTCTACAAGGAAGATCTAACCTTGGCCCATGTGTCTTATTCATGTATTGTAATTTGACAGAAGAGAGACCTCAATGTTATTGATGCAGTTTACTTAAGGAGAACATTTCTATTTCATTGGAATGGTTGAGTCACATATATATTGTAACAGATCATATTAAAGATTAGATGAAGAACATAGCATTTTAGATCCTGTTTGATTTGTGGATGCATCAAATCTGACAAAAAATGGCAGCACCTGAGAATATGACCTTTAAAAGATTATACAGTGCTGAAAAGTCATATTTACTACCTACTCAGCAGTATTATGTAGCCTAGTGTTCTATATTCTGTTAGAATGAACACCAGTAAGAACCTATGTAAGTAAAATTTAGGATTTGGGAAGTACCTGCAAAGACGTAGTCCTCATTTTATGTAATAGTTGAATAAGGAAATTCATCGCAGCACACGGTTGTACCAGCAGAATGATCCTATATAAAGAATTTATTGGTCTTCATCTGTGCAAATACAGCCTCTTACTTTCGGGCAAACATCTGTATTATTTAGTGCAGTGTTAAGCAGTTTTCTTTCCTGGGCGACTGGAATCTTAGATTTGCTATAATCACTGCATACCTGTGATTGGACTTGCAATAGACCTTTCTCAATAGGTTCTCCATAGGAAGTATGTTTTTCTATTTTAAATACTTTTATTTCCTTTTAGTCTTATTTCACTTTATAGACATAAAATGGAAAGCGTACATTCCTATGTAAAATACATATTGCTAAATTTTACTTTAAGTGCCATATAAAATTAAGATAACTCACTGTTCCACAGGAGATCTGAAAAGGGTAAAATTCACTATTACCATCCCAATCTGGACTTTTAGTAGCAAGTTTTCAGTCTTACACTATCAGTATGTAGTTTATGTGTCTCCAAGTTTATAGCTGTAATGAAGAAACACTCACAAATCCTGTGATGTGCTTTTACCACGTCTTTTTACACTTTATTGCTATAGAAAGTTGCCTGGGAATTCAGTATCCATAGTACACAAAAACCATCATGTAAATCCACCAGAAGTCAGCATATTGCTGTACAATAGTTCCAACAGGGTTTTTTGCCTTCTTCAGGCAAAGAAGGCTGCTGATTTCTTTTGTAATTAACATTTCTAAAAATGTTTTTAAGAAAATGGTTTTGCAAGAGGTGAGCAGACAGAACAAGACTAGATTATAAAAAAAACCCCAACTTTGAGAAGCAGCCTTGTCCATATGTCAGAATTTTGTGTTCTGAACTCAAAGATTTCATGATTATTTAAATTCATATACCAGATCCTTTCCTGTTGCAAGAAAGTAACAGGATCCCTAGGGCAGAGTTGTGGTTTGTGCTACTTCCTCTGTTAGGTTCTGGATTCTCCTCTGCTTTTAGAGGTGCTCCGTGAAATCTCCACTCAACTGTCCCATTCCTAAGAAGGATGCAACAATCAAACTTTTAGGCTTTGTTCTGCATACCTGTAGAGACTTTGTACATCACAAATTAAAATCAATGGGATCTTATGTCACATCAGCTTTGGTTCAGAGTAGAATGAGAAAATCTGGCCCTTGCAGAATGCAAATGTAACTTGCATATTATAGTATGATGATCTCTTCTTTAAATAATCCTAATGGTCTGGCTTTAGTTTTTATCAAATGTTTTGTATGATTACATACAAAAATTTCTTTAAGAAATACAGAATTAGAAATCTCTGTTCTCTTCCTAATGTGTTTTATTTCTACTTTACTAAAAATTACTTTTCGGTTTTTGTTGGTCTTATCCTTTGTCTACCAGTTAATCCTTTCTCTTTTTATCATTTCCTGACAAACTTTAATTCAGCATTCTGTACACCAATTTTGTTTTCTTTCCACCTGAAATTTAGAAGTCTGTACGCTTGTCTCCAGAGCCCAGTGTGGGCAGTTTGGAACAGCTCAGCAGCACCTGAGCAAAACTTGGGAGGTGGTGTCACATTTCTGGCCTTTTACCAATTATCTTCTTTGCTCAATCTGTTTAAATGAATAGTATCATGAATTTACACCAAGAAATTGTTCCCAACTGGTTTCCAGGAGAGCCTAAGCACATCTTTTAAAAACTTGCGTGTGGCTTGGTTTTTGCATAGCCTAAACAGACCTTCTTCCTTGCAAACATCCCCTTATATCTTGTCTGTCTCCTAAAAACACATTTATGAAACTGTTTCTACACGCTTGAGGCAGCTTGAGGGGGGAGGCTGCTACCTCAGTGTCTTAACAGCCTCTTAGGATCAGTCCCTCAGGGGGTAAGAGGATGAGTACAGAGGCCAGCATTGCTGGTTTACAGAGTAACAGAGATTATTGTGCATTCTAGATGTGAACATGAACTATTCAAAGTTCCCTGTAATTGAAAAAACCCAGACAAAAAACCCCCACATAAACAAGAAAACCACAAACACCCAAAACTGGTGAAGCAGTCCTACCCTGATGGTAGCATTTACATATGTTTCTCATCTTTCTAAATTGTCTCTGCCAGCTAAAAAGAAAAGTTTTTAGTTAGGAATTGTACTATGGTAATCTTACTAACTTTTTAGTACTTTGATAACTTTGGTACTTAATTTTTCCTATTGTATTGGTTTTTTGTTTGGGTTTTTTTTTAGCTTAGCAATAGATGTAATTGCCTGAATTTACTTGTGTTCAGGGAATATAGGTACAGTTTACCAGCAGTAATGTGCTATTTAACATCTGTAATATCTTAGTATCATACTATATATTGGAGAAGTTATATTATAAATTCAGCAAGAGAAATGTGAGGCAGAACTATAAATGCTGAAAAACTAGTCCCACAGTAATACTTAGTACTCTGGTGGGCTAGGCCAATGAAAACCTTTCCAATATAAAGCTTTTATCACTTGTTCAGGCTCAAGTGAACAGATAATTTAAGTGAATAAAATGATTTTATGGACAGCATGAGAACTGCGTGTCACAGGACAGACTAGTGTGGTCTTTTAATTGCTGTTAATTACAGCTAAATGTCTGCACTACATTTCTGTATTAACTAAATTAAAAAAGAAAAAATCCCTAACAAGTACGTAGATTGTTCCAAAGCATTATTAGCACACTTTTCACAAAAATCTACTACACATAGACATGATCGTTCAACAAATTGTCATATTGCTTGCTGATTTATTTTATTTTTTAATCCTTGAATTTGCCAAAACACAATGAAAATACACAGTGGGAAATCTGCAACATTGATCTGACCCACTGAGAATGTTTTTACTCACCTCTGACTTGTCTCTGCTGAGATAGTCTACTCAGTACTCAGTTTCAACCTGCTCGTTGAGAAGTTAGCATTGATGGCTTCCATCAATACTTTCTGCCAGAAGAAGAAAGTGTTTTCTGTAGAGATATTTTAATATTCATCTTGTTGGATAGAATCCAGTTTTAGATTGATGAATTAGGGAATCTCCTTAATATGGAATAATTAATGAGCCAGCAGCAAAGACCTAAAAATTGAAAGATCAGCTTGATTTAAATCACAAATTGAAAACAGTGATGTTTGTGCTTTTAGCATTTCTGAACACAGTGTTGTGAGGAAAAGCAGATCCAGAATCTGTGGGCCATCTGCCAGATTAATACAGTATGAAAAATATGATTTAGATTATTCTATATTAAAAAAAATTCAGGATGCTTTTCACAATTATTTTATGTTTAGCTCACCATTCATCTTATTCTACTCAGCAACCTAGGTTATCTTCATAATCTTAATTGTCTGACTTTCAGTAGAAAGTGACCTGAAATTCATAATTATATAGTACTAATGGGACTTCTGTGTTTAATGACTAGGTATTCAAGATTTCTTTTTGTTCAACTTATTTAGAGTAGCTTTAGCCTTAACCAAATAGGTATTTTTCCAATCTTGTCAGGAGTACAAAATTTATCTTTATGATTTTCTCCTTTCTTTGCTCCTTACCTACCTCTTTCCTTCCATTCCAGCCTACACAAGTGTAAGCCCTGTTTGTCTTTTTCCTTTGTCCTTACCCATCTTACCCATTGGCTTATGTTCATCACCCCTTCTGCCATTCCCTTCTACCTCCCTGGTTGCTCTTAAGCTCTGTCTGCAGCATTTGAGAATTTGTTGAAGCACAGATGGCAATTAATCTCCCTGAGTTCATCCACAAAGAATCACATTTTATTTTAAAGAAAGGCAATTTGCATTTTACAGGGTCTTTTATTATCTATTATAACTTAATTAGAAAATAAAAGTTTATGTGAACTGTATTACATCCTGCAGAATAATTTGATAGCAAGGCTATCTTCAAAACTATGTATATACATATATAATGTTATTATTGTAATATGTTTTCTTCAAATACAGCAGACACTAAATGTGGTTATATTCCAATATGATTCTATCTGGCTTTTAAAGAGGTAATTAAGTGATCATCTCATAATTTTTGTTTTTCTTTTTACTCTTTGCTATATCCAAGATCCTTTTGCCTTGGGATAAATCTGGCTATTTCATCTCATGTAGTCTGATCAGTAGAGATTTTACTACTTCTCTCTGTAATGTGTGTATGAGGAAGAAATTGATTCCTATATTTGGCTAGTGTATAGCTATATATATTTTTTCCTTGGGGAAGGAAGCCTTAAGTGAAAGTTATTCCTGTAGATGCACATAAGGCTAAGGAAAAAGGAGAGATCTCTTAGTACAATTTTTGACACAAGCAGCTCAGTGGGAGACTCAGCACAGATGGTTTAAAGGGCTGTTGAAATGACTGAAATAGTCTCCGGACTTCCTGAAAGTCTTGATTTCTTTAGGGCAATGATGACTTGTAACTGAGCACATAGGGGTCTGTGAGGAGCTGCTGCTAACAGAACTCCCATACTTCAACCACTGGTGAAGATCACAACTTTTTAAGATATATAACATAGGAATATGAAGAGTTTTATGGAATAGTCACAAACTTGCTATTTATTTTTGTGATTTTTCTTTTTATCAGTAGCGACAAGAAGGGATTAAACCAGAGTTTTTCTGTTAAAAAAATTAGGAAAATGGGATTTTTGCAATGTAATGAGGATTTATATATATTAAAATAAATGTCACCTGCATCATCTTATACTGTCTATAGTGTTAAATTTTTTTCACCATTTTAAATAGTTCATGTATCTTAATTTACCCTAGTTTTCACTGGAGTATAAAAGAAAAAAGATGTAGAAAAAAAACTGGAAGAGATTTGTTATTGGAATGTTAGGGAAAAACATATCCTGTCATTTACAGTACTTCTCCCACCCCAAGTCAGGTCAGAAGTTTATTGCACTGTTATGTGACTAATGCAAGCTTAAGATATGTTCAATAAAGTTGTAGACATAGTCATATGTCTGAAGTATCAACTATAAACAAGAACCTGGCTCTGAATCTTTTGAAAACCATTCAAACTCAAAGATATTTTAATGAGTTTTTAACGGGTTTTTGAGCTTTGTTATTGTATTGTACGCATACAATGAATATTGAGAGTTGTCTTTTGGGTGATGATAAAAAGTATGCTCCTAAGAAAATGATAGCATTAAATATTGCCTTTCATAACAGTAGAAGTATTAATCTTTGTCTTAAGAAATATCAAGTGTGGGTAGTGGTTTGGTGCTTATCAAAATTAATCTGGCAGATCCTAATGGGTCTCTGCCATATTTTTTGTCTTATGTTGTTATGAGTTGTTGCTGGACAATATGACTGGAACTTAGTCAAATCTGCACAATACCATTTTCTAGAGAGTTGCACAGCTCCTTCCATGTCATGTTGATAAACTGGAAATTTACTGTGGCTAGTTTTCAGAGAAATTCAAGTAAGAAGCTTTCAAACCTGTTGATCCAAAGCAGTGGTTACTAGTTATGTTTCCAAGTTTAGACAAAACATTTCAGATGGAGAGGCACTGCCATAAATCTTTTCAAAAACTCTGTTAATGAGAGAACATTTAGGAGGCAGAGTCTCCTTGAGCCAGTGTTTAGTTTTTAGGCAATGCTGGACAGAACAACCACACAACCCAGGTAATGTTGTCTGTAATGGACTGAGCCTTCGAGGGCTCTGCATGTTACACTGCAAGCCACACTTCCATTCCTTCAGCTCTAGGTCTGTGAAATGATGTTTTACAGGCTCATTATAGAAGAATTCCAGATGATCTAATGTTATTTTTGTAATAATATGATTCTGTTCTGAAGTTAGGGATGTCTCTTTATGACTTTATTATTCTGTTAGACTGTTTGTCCATTGGACAATAATTTTTATGTTTAATTAAATTAAATGGCCCAGTGTTTCTTATATCAATGCTATTTTATTTCAAAGTTCACCCCTGTTCTCAGCTTCAGCTGTCATTATGGTACATCAGCACTTAAGCTCACTCCAGTGTAAAAACTTTGAGGCTTAATGGGTCTGATTATCTTACCCTGAAATTTCAGAGTAAGCTTTAAATATTTATGCAGATAATTAATTTTTTCTGTTCTTTACAGGATTGACATCTTCAAGTATGTGATATATGGTGTAGCAGCTGCATTCTTTGTATATGGCATTTTGCTGATGGTGGAGGGATTCTTTACAACTGGTGCCATCAAGGATCTCTATGGGGATTTCAAAATCACTACTTGTGGCAGATGTGTCAGCGCCTGGGTAAGTGGTTAAGAAAGCTTTTGTACTTATGAAAATTTCAACATCTTTTTTATATTTTTAGTGGCTTGTGATGTTAATTTTTTTATGTTTCTTTAATATTTTGTGATGCTTCAGTTTAGTAGTTAAAAATTATAGCAAAGCAGAACAGAGCACTACAAATGTTCTCTGTATTGGTTAAACACTAAGTTAGGAGCAATTAATTCCACCAGTTGAATGGAAAAGCTTATTAGCTCAGCAACATAAACTGTTCTGGACAGAACTAAAACTGTATAATGCCTCCAGCTCTACTGGACAGGAAATTTTTCTTACTAATATTTTCAGTTATTTTAGGAATCTTTCCTGTTCCTCTTTGGAACAAGTAGAGGCCTGTCATCAGGTTTTATTTCATTTCTAAATGGCAAACAGCCAATTTTTACTTCTATGTTAATCTGTGGTTTGAAGAGACCATTTGCTTATGACCTTGGAAAACCTAGATTCAAAAAATTATAATTTGTGCTGGGAATTAAATGCAAGTTTGTCACACTAAAATTGGTGACTGTTTGACCTGGGATTATTTTACCATCTCTGTTCATTAGCCGGTAAGTAACTAACTTTTTTGGTATTTGACTCTTCTGCATCTAGGGCAAGAGGTCTGTGCATTTGGTAGCTGTTGAAGTTGGATATTTCTGCAAATACTATCAATATCAACAAATCATGTTTGTGATGAAAAGTAAATGATTAAATACAGCCAAGTAGATCTTGGTGTTATGGTACATTTAATTTTTTGCTTTATTAACAACAAATGATATATAAAATAGTAGCAAGGTTTGGGTTTGCCATTGTACTACAACTGTCAATATTTATTAAACTGGAATATAGTCAAAGAACTATATAAGCAGTAGATACTTCCAGTCATACAAAGACTATCAAACTAGTATTTTGGATATCCTGACATTTAAGGTTAAACTGAACACAGATGATGTACACACTGTAAATTGGGGAATACAGCATGTATGCCATCCTTTCACAGATGTAACACGCTCCTCAACAATCCAGTGTTTTCACCTTTTTTTCAGTTGTTCCTGTCAAGCGCCATTGTATGATTTTGGTACTTTGACTAAGATTGTTTTGAAACTTTTAAATGAATATATAAATAAAAACTGAAAACATTTTAAATAAAGAGCAGTTATTGCTTATACCAATACTGCTTTCATCTCCTGGAAAGAAATCTCTAATCTATATTCACTGAGAACCTACTAAGCTAGTTCAAATTTTGTACAGAGCAGCAAAATTTTCAGAAAATTATTTTTCTTCGCAACTCCCATGAATGCTTGTCCTCAATACTGCAGCAGAGAAGTGCTGCATCCTTTCAAAGTTTTGATGCCCTTGCAGTATTAACTGTAATTCTGTAGTATGTGTCTAGAAGAAACGAACAGTTAAACAACTATTGTATGGTTAATAATACTATTGTTATTAATGATTTGTTAAATCAATTCCTTCAGCATTTTACTTTCCTTGTCAGTAATTTGCAATGCTTGTGTTTTACTTTAAGAAACCTTGGGTTGATTATGCAGCTAACATTAAGGCTGTATACTGTTTGTGATTGCAAATAAAATTAATCCATCAATTATTTTGAGTTAAATACATTCTTGTCATTCATGCTATTGAAAGGGGTTGGCAGATACTAGAAGTTGTGAGAAAGCTTCCTTGTATATAATTTTGAAATAGTAATTTTGTAATTATTAAAATCTAAGCTGTCAAAAACTAAACAGTTGGTTTCTTTTAGCAATACCTTGAAACTAAATGCACACACAGGATATTTGTAGCTTTGAAGAATTAAAATTATAAAAATGGTTCCACATCAAAAACACCTTTTTAAAAAAATCCAGTTGTATAATTTCACATCTAATTTGTTGATGTCTTTCCCGATAGCAATTTAGCATGATAAGATCTGAAAATTAAATCCTGCAGCTTTACCATTGTTACTAGTTCCTTCTCATTAATATTTTGCATGAACAAATTCTTTATGTCTGTGACTAAACTTTTTATGAAGATGGAGACAAAAATCAGTTAAAAATTTTGAAGAAGGAATAGTTTATTTTAACTTTGTATGATAAGCTGTATTTTTATATACGGAAATAAGAAAAGTACCATCTTTCTCTCCTTCTTAGAGATATATTCTTTGAAAAATAGGCTTTTAAGAGCACCGATAGCCAACATCTATCTAGGAACTTTTCATGTGCTCTTCCTGACCTCCCTCCTTAGCTGTAAATAGCTCACTTTCTAGGTCTGCATGGGGAAAAGGAATTTTTTTTACCTGAAGTAATGCAAAAAGAAATAGTTCAACCTAACCTTTCCAGTTACTGTATAGTTGATTAATCAGCCGATCTGAGTATTCAGAGGCTTAGCATCCAAGTCATGGCAGTGCTGCCATGGACTATAACCTCTTAGATCTGAGACAGTGCTTGTGAAAGCGACAATGAAAAGTCTCATTGGTAACGTTTGCAGAATTAATTTACTGTGAAAAGTAAACCAAAAGCAATAAAACAATGCCAGTCTCATTTCAGGAGAGATGGCTTTTAGTCTTCATTTTTCAATGCCAGAACATGCTTTTAGAGTATTAAATGAACAGTTATATATAACTGTACTGCAGTATGATTAGTGAAGAATGGGAGACAGGCCTGAAGCCAACTGTAACACTGTTCACATGTTTGCAATTTAATACTCTCCCTATTTATATTCATCTAACTTGATCATGGAAAGTCTCATTTACACCTTGCTTTAGAATATCTGTTTTAAGAGTCAAAATGAAAAATAAAAAAAAAAATTAAGAAAGAAACACAATGAGGATTTCTTCCTCATTTTATGCTATGAAATGGGAAAGAAGGATTGGAGTTTTTTATTTCATCAGAAAACCTTGTATAAAGACTTCATCCTGACAGTTGTATTTCTATTTCTTCGTATCTTACTTTTTAAAAACATTTGTGAAGGCTGTAGAGAAAGATGGTTTATATTTTAAATTGCACTGACTTATATTTCTTCTGTATCTTTAGTGTTTAGGAACTTTTTATTTTAATGACTAGCATTTTTGTGCCTTTGAAAATAATTTTGGCTACCTGAATACCTATGTATTATTTGACCTATAGTTCATGAGTCCTTAAAACATGAATTTCAAAAAATATTTCCAAATTTTATTTTACAAGAAAAAACATTGAAGCTGCACAAATGCACAAGTGCTTTGAAAAACCACCTGTGAACTTGTGACTTCATCTTGTCCTTACCAAACCAGTTATTCTAGAGATAATGAAACTGCATCATATTGACATTTGATTCTTTGTGTAATAGGAGGAAGAGAGTTCAGTGCAGGCTCATCTGGCTTTCCCACCCAGAACAGATGCATTATTTCTGAATGCAAGAAATGAAGCTCTCATTTCTGGAAATTAGATACCATATCTGAATTATCTGGTGCAAAAATGCTGAGCTGACAGACAGGGAGGCCTTGCCTCTGATTGAATACTGCTCTATCTGAGGAATGCAGAATGCTTCATACCACTATGCTTCTTCATTTATGAGAAATAAAGGACCTTCTCTCCAAGATAGCAGATGTACTTATGGATCTAGAATCCTTTAATCCAATCAAATAAGGAAAGTATCTAAAAACCACTTGTCCCCATACACATTAAGCAGTGTATGCCATAAGTAGTTTGAGACAGTGACATGGGAAATTGGAAAGATAAGATTCATATGGTGCTCTGGCCTTTTAGACTGCCTAGTTGAAAAACAGAAACATCAATTATTGCCAGAAATCATCCACCCAGAAGCTAATGGTGAAGTCAACTTTAGAAGGAATATATTTTGACACAGGTGTATTCCACCTAACTAGGAATGTCACTAAGGTTGTCAAGAGAAAGGCCCATGCTCCTTCAGTAGTTAAAGGAGAGAGAGGGTTAGACAGACATTCTCAGATAAGCTGAATTTTTCTGCTAGTGACTGTCCTATTTTCTGCAAAGAGAATAACCCTCAAGTCTTTAAATTTATGTCCTTTGTATTAAGCACATAAATCAACTGTCTACATCTAGTTGGATGTATCCTGCTTGGTCCCTTTAGTTGGAGTTTAGATGAATAACATATGCTGTCTAAACACTACTGGAGTTAGTAGCAAAATAAAACATACTAGCAACTTTATAGATTTCTGGAAGTCATTTTATCCCTGGATAAGATGACCAACTAACACTAACCAGTGTTAGAATTTCTCTGGAGGACTGGGTTCCTTGCAATCTTCTGCACTTGTTCTTGAAATAGGAAGGACAAGCCCTAGTAATACTTCAGAGTTCAGCTGAGTGGTTGAGAGAAATATCTTTATGCCATTGCTCTTCCAACTACATTATTAAGATACATACGATTACTTAAAAAGAAGAAAGAATGCAAGGGCTTTTTTTCTCTATTTGTTATACTTTGAGAATTTTTTTGCAGTGAGCTCAGAAATTATTTTGTTATATATTTCTGTTTTGTTCTGTCTTACTTCTTTAATCTGTCCAGGATTTTTTGTTTTTATTTATTGTATACTTCCAGATTTTCTCAGGGATATCGCACTTATAAGATCATACTTTCATCCAGTCATTCTTTTTCTCACATATCTTGCCATGTATTGTATATTCAGTCCTTTTGTGGACTGCAGTGTTCATTACTTCCTTTAATATAGGAGTGTGACAGACATTATTATATGCCTTACCAGTAGCTTCTCTTGGTCTTGCTGCTTGCTGACAGAAGTGTCACTGTTAGTGATAAACCAGACAAAAGGTTTTTGCTTCAGATTGTGCTGTGTGTCTTGCATATCAAGGGCAGATTTTTTCTTGGCTTGTAAGCTCAGTCAATAAATATCTTTTGTTAATGAAACTGTTTTCTGAAAATGTGCTTCCATACGTTTCTAAAGCGTGCTTGACAGTGGGAGCTGTTACACTTTCTCCATGGGCTTTACCTTTCTATTATGGATCATCATATATTGTTCAAGATGATAGCTTTATTTCCCCTATGTTCAAATAATCCTTCTCAGTTTTAACTTGAATGCTTCATCAGATGGTCACTGTTTTCCCTGATCCTTGTTTGCACCTGTCTACCTTACTATTTTTCAGTGCATCTAGACATCTTACTCTCTTTATACTTATTCAAACCTTTGAATTTCAGTGACATTATCATAAATTCATGATTTTTTTTGGTGCAAGATGTAATCATTATCCATTATTCAATGGTTTCTAGCCTGCTTGTTTTTCAGTTCTCGCACTTAAAGTTACTGTCTACAAAATCCATGGAAACTGTAAACAGTTCTTTGTTCATATGAAATACATCTTCCTATTGATGTCTTATAAACTCATACTTATCTTTGTAAATATTTTTTGGCATTGATTGCCCAGGAAGGAGGTGTTGCACTCCGGATGTAAACCAAAAGCTGCCCAGAGAAGTTATGTTTTATTTAAGACTTTTTAAATGTCACATTTTTAGAATTCCTTGGCTGATTATTGTTATTGACTTTCAATGCTTGGTAAGACAGCAAATGAGAAAGAAAGGTCCCTGCACCTTCATTCTCTCATAGGTTTCTCAAACCCCATTAAAAATATATAAGGAAAGAGCTCATGTTCATATTTTTGACAGCCAAGTATAAACTTCGAGTGACACATCTGTTTAGAGAAGTTATAAGTGTTATTTCTGCTTTCTAGTTTAAGCTCCACTGTCTTGTTTCCAAGTACAATCCATGCAAACTTCCTGAACGGAAGTCGCAATCTTGGCAATGTGAAAAATGTAAACTATTTGTATAGTGCAGTCTTTTCCCAACTGAATGTTATATCTTCTGTGTATAGAAAACTTCACACCACTGAAGACCACTACAGTATGGATCAGGATTTTTTAAATAGGTTATCAACTATTTGGAAACAAAATACCTGGAAAATTTACTACTAGGACCAGCCTACATTGGCAGGGAGTAGGTCATGATGAAACTGATTTTTCATATTTTATGTCTTTGAATTGAATAGTTGTGTGGCCATAGTCTGCAGATCCCATGAAGAAGGAGTATTTAATGAAGATATCTACTCCACGTTTTTAAAAAAGCAATTTTAAAGCCAGATTATTTATCTCTAATTACATATAGATACAAAACCAATAGCTTAGCTATGTTCTCAGACAGTGTTAGAAAAACACCACCAAAAAGAAAACCAAAACGAGGAGGATAACTTTGAGAATGTGAAAATATATGCATTTTGAGAAAAAATCATTCCTATCTGGAAGACTGCAAAATTAAATAACAAGTTCTGATTTTGTTAAGTAGCAGTAAAGATCAAAAGATAAATTTCTTTAGGGCTCCAGAAGCCTGTTGGACTACAAAAATTACACTGTTGCCTGAAGGACATATAAAAGAACTAATACTAACAACTTTAAGCAACACAATGCTACAAAACCATCACCATTCTAAAGAAAATTCAGAAATAAAGGAAAAATTAGACTATTTGGTTTTTCAGGAAGTACCTAACAGACAAATTACATGATCTTCAGGGAAAATCTAGTCTTACCATCTTCTTCCAACTGATATTTCATGGATTTTTTTACAAAACATTTCAAAAAGTAAATCAACCAACAAATCAACAGTGTAAATCAGAAAGTAACCCAGCTTTTTATGTGCATCTAAATGGTTAGAAAGCAATAGACATAATGCATGGAATATTTCAACCTTGAATTACAAAATTAAAGGAAATTTTAGAAAAATGTATTCACAGATGAAAAGGCAGAAATTAACTGTGAAAATTGCTCCTAGTTTTCACAAAATCAGTTTTTCTTCCATCTAAACTATTTGTAGAAGGTAAATATTTAAAAAATCCTAAACAAAACTGTACCATAAAATGGAATTTCAATTTTTTGGCATTTAATAACTTTCTGATAATAGAATTTAACTATCAAATGAATGTCACACTTTGATAGTATTTAGTATATGGATGAAACCCAAGAAGCCTATGAAAAGAAATTGGGACCAATATTGACTTTTTTTTTTTTTTTTAAGCAGTTGACTTGAATACAAGCCAAAAAGAATCAACCATATGACAGTAATAGCATACCATGAAATCTAGTCATGTTTCAACAAGACTCTTGGAGTTGTGCCTGGGAGTATAATATGTTAGAGAGAGAGAGAGAAATGAACATGTTTTGAAGAGACAATAATAAATACCCAACAAGTGATTGTTAGCAATGACAGTGATATTATAGACCAAGCAGAAAAGACTTTGTAAGTGTGTATTTTCTGTGATTTACAGTGCATTATAGTGGTAATATCAGAACAACAGTCTCTTCCAGCAACACTGTATGTAAAATGCAATAATTTGAAATTTTGCTTCATCTTTTACTTTTCTTGATGAATGAGACAGGAATTTGGAGATGCTAGTTAGCACAGAAATTAGAATGTTACAGACCATTTTCTTGTAAGCTAGTCAGCAGTCTTTCTTAAACATTTAGATTTTGTACTGTATGTGTAAGAAGGGGGTCTGTGCATACCAGGAGAGATTGGTTAGGATGGCAAAGGATGATTGTAACATTGATATATCAATGAGTTTAAAGACATCTGTGTAATTTTTTCAGTGTCTGATTTATTTGGGTTTAAATAAATCATAGTATTTTTGGTTCACTTTAAACTAAGTAGCAAAGGCTGTTTTAGCTTCTGCATTGTTAAAATATTTTCCAGAGGAATTCAGAAAGTTTCCCACTTGCTCTCTTTCATATTTGCATATGGGGAATTTCACACTTAAGATAATGTTGCAAATAAACATTCGGAAGAAGTTAAAGTATTTATGTAGAGATCATTCTTTAAAAATGCAAAATCTTGCAAAAGTCTGCTGGATGAATTCTGAACCTATCAAAAGTGAGAACTAAACACCTGCGGTGTAATAATACAGATGATAAACAGGAACAAAATATCTAATCTTTATACTAATCTGTTGTAAAAGTTTATTGATAAAAGCAGGTTACTTAGTCTGGACTGGAGATATAAGGTACTAGTCCGAATCCTACATTATAAAAAATTGAATGCAAATAAACAATAGGTCTGAGATAGGAATACGTATTAGTACTTTTAAATCTGACTTCCTGTAAACTGAAGAAAGAACCGTACACTCTATCAGTACAACTTCATCAGGACAAATTTCAGCACTTGAGAAAATATGTGGCAACTGCAATGAATAATTTAAAAAGAGTATGTAAATGTGTTTATGCAGAATGCTCACAGGGTAAGGAGACAGTAGCATTAACTCAGAGGAATTTCTTCTAGGAAAAATGAACAACCGTGAGGCAGAAGGCTTGAAAGCCAAGGTCACTTATGAACTTGAAGCTGGGCAAAGTGCTAAAGTTTAAAAGTTTTTGTTAATATTAAAATCAAATATATGGGTAATTGAAAGTGAATGAGATGTTTGAGAGACAGGGTAATTCAGGAAGAAATTGAAAAGCTCTTTTTATTCATGCTCTGAGCGGCCATCAAATGGTACACAGGGCCTTGCTCTTACATGCAGCTGGGGAAATGCACCCAGAAACACAACCACACAATGCACTGTGGAGGTCAGCTGCTCTACTTCCCAGTATTACATAAGAGAAAGCCAAGCTAACCCTGAACTCATCTTAGGTGATGTCCAGCACTGACAGGGTTTCATAATGAAGTACAATAGGCTTTGGGCAGGATGGAGGTACATGATCTCTTTAGATGCAGTTTTGATTTCTGGCAAAAACTGTCAAAAGGAATTTCTGAGGCTATGAAGAGATTTGGAAGGAACCTCTTAGATCATCCAGCTGGAAGTAAACATTTTGTGTGTGTGTGTGAGTGAGCATAGGATAATAAATCTAGATGAAATATAAACGCAACAATGTGTACATCTTTTTACAAGAGTTCATGTCAGGGAGTTCATATAAAATAACTATATGATTAGATTGAGAGGAAGTGTAAAAGTAAGTACTGAGTGCTTTGGAACAAAGGTAAAATTACATGACAACATGAGTTTTCTGGAATTAAATTTTATTTGGGCACTTCTTAATATGTTGTTATGTTTCTGTATTATTTTTCTTGTAAGCAGTAGTGTCTTCATAAAATAAAATGAATGAAGTTTGTTTCCATTTCAGTCCATGTCTCTCTGTAGTAACAGTACCTTCTAGATATGATTTCACTGTCTCTATCCCTAGGGTCACTGAAGCCATCATACAATGTTTCTTCAGGGGTACTAAAATATTTATAACAAAACTAAAACAAGAACAGTGTTTGAAATTTAATGAATGTGCTTTTCATGGGACAAGTACCCATAAATTAGAAAGAAGGAAGGAAAAAATAAAGCAGTAACTGAAATCTTGATCTTATTAAAATAGATAGGATTTGGGTAATGTTTTCTGTGGAAACAGGATTTAAACCAGCTATGACCACCATGAAAACTGTTGTGCTACGTACATACCATTTCAGAATACACTTTGAAACATCTACTTCCTGACATTGATCTGTTTTTGTAAAAAGAAATCTTTCCAGAAGGTTCATGATTTGCCTACTTTAATAATTGATAACTCAGGAAAGCCATTACTGGCACTGAAAGGTTTACATAATCTGGTAAGAAGGTTTTACCAGCCTTGGTGTTGGTACAAGATTATAACCACTACAGAGGTTAAAGATTTGTTTGTTCAAATAATTATTCACTTTAGCTATTTTTTGGCAATGTGAACTGAGTATCAAATAGTGAACTTTTATCTTCATGATTTAGTAGATGAATTTCACTACCACTTCCAGTTTATTTTGAGTTTTCTTACAGTGAGAATCAAACTGATCAGAGAAAGTAATTTTCACTATAAACATAATAGATAGCATTCTAAAGAACAAACTATGATACCTCTTTAAGATGCTGTTTCAGAAATCTTCAGCTTGTCACGTAGCAGAATGCTACTTCAAAGGAGAAAGATCCCTTTGAATCTCAGAGATTGAATTCTGAATTTAATTCCTGGAGTGAACAGACTCCTTAAGCATTCCTTATAAGTTCTCTAGAGCAAAGACGGAAGATAGTAATAGCAGAGAAAATTATCTAAAAAAATACTTTAGTCTTTCCAGTGGTTTGGTTTTGGTTTTGGTTTTTATTTAATAATTCACAATTTCATTCAATTCTAACAAGAATTTATAAATGTGCAAAATTAATCTTTTTCTTCCTGTCCTTGCAACAGGAAATATATTACTGCCCAGATCACATTTCTGTGATTTGCTTTACTGATATCAGTGGTTGCAGCTTCCAGGTATAGCTCACATCTACCAAGTGGTTTAACTTGAAGTTTTGTATTTTAGTTACTCAAAACAAAGGAAGTTTCTGTATTTTTTCCCTCTGTCTTCTTGGTGTTATACCATGAAATTTAACATGCAATTGGTCACTGGCTCTTCAGTTGGAAGTGACTGAAAGAGGAAAAGTGACTGAAAGGAAGTTCTTCCTTTTCTAAAATATGTTTTTAAAATGAAATCATCACTTGAGCCACTTTTTTCTGAGATAACCAATCAGATTCTTTCTTTAAAAAAGAATCCCTTCCATAAACAATCAGGTAATTCTCTCTGAGAAGGCAGCTATCATCTGACAGTTTTCTCCTGCTATTATTTTGTACCCAAGGCAGATTTTTTTAGAGGCTAATAAGCTCTAATTTTTTCCTCACTTTGCTATACCAATGCTTTGTATTATTTCAGCAGGCTTCCTAAGTAAGCAAAGCTACAGGGAGTTTTATCCTTGCTATGGATCAGAAAATAAAAAGATATTAAATAGGAATTTTAATTCTCATCATAAGGCTGATCTTTTTTCCTCCATTTGGTGATAACCACAAAATAGGAGGATTCTCAAATCTGTGTGGAGCCCAGTCATAAAAACAGTTATTACATTTCAGTAGTGTAACTAATATAAAAGATTTAGGACTTCATTAAATTATTATGGATGTGCTACACTGAGAGATATACTAAATTTATTAAATATTACTTGTTTCACGAATTCTAGAAGGCTCAAAAGTAAGGCTTCAGACTTACTTGGTTTTGACAAACTCATAGAATATAAGCTAGGTTGCTGGTTTTACTTTTAAAATACTTCTAGAATATAGGCAAATGAGAATTTAAAGTCTGTACTGAGGTAGTCTTCTTTCTTATTTCTTGCTCCTGCCTTAGAAAAAAATGCGTGCAATTCTTTTGCTTGATACTAAACTGAGATGTAGCACTTTAGTCGAAAATTCATAGCCCTGAAGAGAATCTACATTTCTAAGTAATTTTCAAAGTACTTATTTGTAAATGAGTGCCTGGGAATGAACCAGAAGATTTTTCATTAGCTTTAACACTGTAATATGGAGAGGAAAAAGAGAAGAAAACAGTAAAAGAACAATAACAAAACAAACAAAAACAAAGAGCATGTACAGAACAGTACTTATTTGTGTTGACTATATTCCCTGCAATGGATGAAATAGAATTTCCATTATATCAAGCAAATAAGACACAAAAAAGTCTACTGTAAGATACTGTATATTTGTTATAGACTTCGCTATCACTTTATTTAGTCAGTTGGCTTTCCAGTAAGGACAGAAACTGACAAAACCAGTCAGAAATGCATTTGTTACTTCTTTGTGGTTCCTTTTTATGCAATGGAGTATCAGTTAAGTTCTGACTCACCACTGGTTTTGTTTTTTCCTTTTCTACTGCAGTTTATTATGCTGACATACATCTTTATGTTGGCCTGGCTTGGCGTTACAGCTTTCACTTCTCTGCCTGTTTACATGTACTTCAACCTGTGGACCATTTGCCGAAATGCCACTGTAGTGGATGGAGCTAATCTCTGCTTGGATCTTCGCCAGTATGGTATGTGAATGAAGAACATTGAATATAAAGCAAGATTTAACAAAATTGTTAAGCATCTCTTTCTATCCTTTTACCCATTAGTCAAGGCAGTGTATGAGAGATGAACTGGATTTCCAGACTTGATAAAATTGAGTCAACCTTGTCCATCTTCCCAGAGTACTGAAAATTTGGTTTGGAGCTTTTGTTTAGTGTCTTCTTTTGAGATTGCTGGAGCTTGCCTAAAATGCTTAATTAGTCATTTACCTGAAGAATGACTCTTAAATCTTGTGGTAGGATACTGACTTGGAGATGTGAGGTCCTTGGGTATTATCTGTCTCTGCAGAGGTGAACTGGGACAGGACAAGGTTCATTGCTTTCAAAAGTTTTGATGAGGAATGACAATACAATTTGTAACAGTCTAAGAGGCTGGTAGAGAAAGAGAGAGAGAGAGAGAAAGAATGAGAGAGAGAGAGAGGGGCTAAAACCTGAATGGTGGAGGTTAGAATAGTGTGAGGAATATACACATACATGTGTTTTGAGGGGATGGGAAATTTGGATAAAAAGGGATTTGAATCTTAAAAAGTCTGAGAATTCTTGTGTGGGTAATGGTGATTCAATTCCTCTCTTCCACAAGACTGATTTAATTCTAGATGTTCTGGCCTCAATGTTTTCTCTACCCACAGAACTTTTGGTAATCTTACTATCATTAGGCAGTTCCTTGTTTTTCTTTCGTTGCCTCGGTCTAATATAAAATCACAGTAGATTTTAATTTTTATTTTGATATATAAAAGAGACTGTGTTGATTGTGCATGAAACAGTTTCATTCACAGTAAAGATTCCAATTAACCTGAAATAAAATATCTGGCATTATTGTTTTCATGAGGGAAAAAAAAATTGGGGTTTTTTATTTTTTGATTCTGGTTTTTTTTTTTCCTACACTACATGACAGGTGAGTTGAGAAAGTCATTATCTGTATAGGTCCCATCGAGAGTATTTTTTTTTATTTTGCTAATATTCATGCCTATTTTTTTATTAATTGTACTTAAAATGTGCATAGAACACTAACGTATAAAGTCGGTATAATGTACCTGTTTCCTATAGATTCAGTGCAAAACCCACTGATTATTAACAGGAAAGAACAGTACATTTTTCATGATAATTGAGTTATTACAGTTTTCTTCAAACTAGTCTTTATTATCTGGACATTAACTAAAGGAAGCAAGGTAGCAAATTCTACTTATTCTTGCTGATAGAGAAACTATCATTATAATAAAGTATATATTTGGGTAATACTATTTTATAACTTGTGAAAGCAGCTTTGTACCTGATCAACATGTCTGAAAAAAATATACAGCAAATTTCTCCACATGAGGGTAGAGAATGTGAACATGGTAAGTTCACATTCTGATAAAAATGAAGAATTAAGGTATTTTCAAAAATACCTGACAAATTATTACTCACATATTTTTTACTAGGGCTTATACTAAATAGATGATGTGGTAACTCTGTGGCTGAAATGATCATAGAATCCTAGAATATTTTGTGTTGGAAGAGACCTTAAAGATCATCTAGTTCCAACCCCCAACCATGGGCAGGGACAACTTCCTCTAGATCAGGTTCCTCAAGATTCCATCTGATCTGGTCTTCAAGACTTCCAGGATTAGGTCATCTACCACTTCTCAGGGAAACATGGTCCAGTACCTCAACACTCTCACGATAAGGAATTTCTTCCCTACATCTAATCTAAACTCTACCCTCTTTCAGTTTAAGCCCTTACTCTTGTTCTGTTACCACATGCACTTGTCTAAAGTCATTCTCTGTCTCTCTTGTCGACCCCTTTTGGTTACTGCAAGGGTGCTGTAAGGTCTCCCCAGAGCCTTCCCTTCTCAAGGCTATACAATCCCAAGTGTCTCAGCCTGTCTTCACAGGAGAGTTGCTCCATACCCCTGACTGTCAACAAAAATCAGATTTTGAATGTTAAAATAAGTTCTTCAAAGAAGCCTAAAATTTGTATTTCTTAGCTTTTCTCATATGAAATAAGTATATATATAGTAGGAATATTAATAATGTGAATATTTATTCTTCTTCAGGTATTGTAACTATTGGGGAGGAAAAGAAGGTTTGCACTTCATCAGAAAGTTTCATCAAGATGTGCGACTCTAATGAGGTGAATAAGTATGATAACATTTTTGGTAAATCCATAGTATATGTTATAGTAGGAAGGAGCTGATTTTTTTTTCTTACTGTTAATATTCTCGTTATATTTATGGTGATGAATAAAATCACAGTGAAAACTACAGTCTTTTGCCAAATACCAAATTTAGTCAAATTCTGCAGCCATTTGTTTTCTAAATACACTTATGTTTTTTTGTTTGGGATTTTTTAATAATTCCATTATCATGTACTTTGTTACTGAGATTTTTATGAAAGCTAACACACCTGCTGCACAATGAATAATCTTTATATTCAATCACTGATTGAAGATCTTATGATTACAATTGTGACAGGAGAGCAAAGATTTCAAATGGATTTGGCCAGACCTTGTAGTGTGCTAGGGTGGTAACAGTATACTTTTCTTTATAGTTTTTCCCTTGGGCAAATGCCACCTGTTTCAGTGCCGCTGAGGTTTCTGGCTTTTTTTTAAGTTATAAAAGATGAAGGAGGGACAAAACAAAATTACATCTACCTAAAACAAAGAGAGGCTAAAATGTTTATCCCTCTGAAGTCAAAGGGTGCTTTGCTAAATGTTTCACTGGGTCTTACTGTGTTTGAACAAATCTTTGAGTGGAGGTGCACAATCTGCCCTTATACCTTTTGGCATCTAATACAGCGCAACTCTTCCAGTGCAACTCTTCTCTGTGGCTGCTGTGTAAACCAGGTCACTGAAATTAAAAACAAATGTAATCATTTGATTTGGGATGAGGTGAGGAAGGTTGTTAATTTAGATTATGCAAGTAACCTGGTTTATATTATATCACTACAAACAAATTCGATCAGTAAATTTGGGAGTAAAATAGATCAACATATGAAGATAGAAAGCTATTGCTAACAACGGGAAAATGGGTTTTTCTTAGGCTGTCTCTGCTCTAGAGAAGCCACCACAAACACAAATCTGTAGGGTAATATTGTAACAAAAAACAAATGTTGTAGTGTTTATTTTTAAATAGTTTTCTTAATATTTTATTATTTAAATGGTATGTTTTTAAATAGAGTAATGCTTTGTCTCCAATATGAGTATTGTAACAAAAACAAGCATTATGTAGTGATGTACATGTTAATTTCTTGGAAATAGTATTCCTAGTCAGGCACCAGGAAGGTAATTATTTGCACTACGTTATTCTGACTTTTGTTCAGTTTCTGTTTGGTGTACAGCCATGAAAGTCCCTTTCTTTGTCTCCCTTTACAGCTAAATATGACATTCCACTTGTTCATTGTGGCACTTGCTGGAGCTGGAGCAGCAGTCATTGCTATGGTAAGCTGACCAATACTCTACTCCTCATCTGAAATGCTAATACATTCTGATTCTGACTGAGGATCAGCTGCTCCACTTCCATACTATCACTGAATGCTATTACTAAAATATAATTCTGTAATTTAATACTCTTTATCTTTTTCTTTTTTTTTAATATATTGATGATTTCCCTTTGAAGTAGAATATCATGATTAGTTTTTTAAATAAAAAACCACCCGTAAGCACATGCTAAGAATTTTTATTATTCTCTTACTGTGTTCATACAAGTATTTGAATTCACGTGTCTGCCTCATGACCATAGTATTATACTTTTATGATCTGTGATACTATTTTAGGAGCAGAATATTTTTGTCAGTTCTGTGAATATATGTGAATGTTGTGGGTTTTTTTCTGTCAAGTCTAATTTTTTTGCTTCTTTATAATGAAGATTACTTTAAATTTGATGACATTTTGTCAATGAGAATGTTCCACTGACAAAAAAGTGTAAAAGCTTTTACCCTGCTCTTCTGCCTTTTGTCTGCTGTATCTGCTTAAACACAGAGATATTTTTAGACTCGTGATTCTGTACCACTGTAGCTTTGTATTATGCACACTGGAATGGAAAATTAAAAATAACTATTATGTAGTACTGATGCGTTCATAAGAAAAGTGTTGTTGTTGGTGATTACTATATAGTACTTATACTAGTCATTTTCTGTTGAATCCTAGGGCCATGATTTTTTTGTTATCCTCAGAATTACATTTATAAAAAGGGACAGTCAGAGAATATTCAATGAATCTAGTGTTCCTGTAATATTATTGATACTTTTTTGTTCTTCCCTTCTTTTTTTTCGGTATTACATGACAGCCTGCCAATATAGCAAAGATAGCTAAATTAAAAATAGATATTTTAATGTAATTTTTGTTTCAAGACCACAAATAATAATTATATTGGTAGAATACATTTCATATTAATAATTTAATTGATTTTCCAATCTTTTACAGCTCATTCCAATCTTTTACAGTCTCATTACAGCTGCAAAAATTGTGACCACATAGCTATTATTATAATATATCATTAGTATCAGGAAAGTTTATCCAGGAGATCATTAGTTTTCCATTGCATTATTGCTTTTAATTCTATCAGTGGTAATTATCAAATACTATTTTGTTCAGATAAAAATTCTGCATTTCAAAGAAGAGTTTTAAGTCAGAATAGCCAGCAAAAGATATTCAATGAAAAGAAACACATCCTCAGTGAAAGGAAATTAAGTAGTGCATTGAGCCACATAGTTTAAATACATGATACTTTCAATGAAGTTTTAAAAAACACCCTTCAAAGCTTACCATATCAAAGATGCCATAGATGTGTTACACGAAGAACAAATCCCCTAGGAATTCACTTTGATGCTGCATATTTATTCACATATTTTTTAAGTGTTACTCATACCCAAGTGTGCTTTCTATTGGATTCTGTGACTGCACAGAGCGGCCACAATAACACTGTTTCGAAAACAATATAAATTAATGTTCTAGGTGCTACTAAGTTGTGTAGTGTCCCAATGCTGGTAAATAAAAGTTTTATTTAATTTTTGCAACCATGTTATATATATTTCAATTTTGTAATTGTATTTTTTGCTTTTAACCCATCATTGTGATCTGTTAAGTACCTGGTGAAGACTAGCACATTTCACTCTTTGATGGTGATAATTTCTAAATCCAGCATACCAGGCCACATTTATAGATTGAGTAGTGTGCTTCACATTTGACACAATAGCCCAATGACAAGGGACAGGATATGAGGGAAAATTCAGAATTTTGTGATTGCACATGCAGATATTAACAGGTTCTTCCTTTAGGGAAGTTTGCTTTCCCAAGGAAAAAGTAATTTAAAGGAGAAAAAATGAATTTTTGTCCTAAATATCTCATCTAGGAAGAAGAAAAAAACCCTTTTTTTTTTTTCCCCCAATATCCACACTTGAATTAGTAGATGGAGGTAATGTATCAGCAGCGGGCTAGGGCACAGAACAAAGTGTGCAGAAGCCATTTAAGTGAAGTAAGCCATTTAAGAATGAATGCCTTTCACTATATGTGCTGTTGCAAGAATAATCACAAATATGAATTGATAATGTTTCTGCATATCCAGAACAGCAGCAGATCTCCATGTCTGTGAAATTCAACAAGACTTAATAGAAAAATGAGATTAAAATACCAATCCTTTACAAATAAGAAAGCTTGTGAAATTAATACCCTCTTAAAACATTTCTTGCAAACAGTTACTTTAAGCTAGATTAGGTCCATCTGATTAAAGTGGTGAGTGTACTGTATTTATGGCCAGCCGTTAATGGTAGTGCATCATCAGTGAGACTGCTGAATAACCGAGTTGATAAAATCTGCTCTCTAAAATGACATTTTAAGTCATGACATTAATATACTCTGTTATATCCTCACTTCTGGACTTGTAGACATTTGCAAGTGCCAGATTATTTGATATTTGAAGATTTCTTGAACTCTTTAATGCCAATATGATTCTACGAAATTCACCAAAGAATCAGCTTGTTCATAAATGTTAAGGCTGTCTCTCCCCAGAATAATTCTCATGAAACTGTATATTAAAAACATATTTTTTAAAAAATGTAGTTTTTTATTGGAAATCCACAACAAAAATTGTTAATACTTGAAAAAACATTTAACCACAAGTCACAATTTCCCCATATCTACTATTTAACCTCTCTCTTGGGCTCAGATTTGTATATGAATGTTAATATTTAGTCTGCAAAGAAGAATGCTGGTTTGGGGTTCAAAAGGAGAATTGTCCTATGTGTTCGGACTGACGTATAGAAAACCTCATATTTTTTACCATATGTGCAAATTGTTTGCTTTGAAAATTTATTATTCTTAGACATCAGACCAAGATGAAAAAAACCACAAACCCCTGATAGAATTATTTATGTCGTAAATGCTTTTTATGATCTTGATCATGGAAAAAATAGCCATTTTTTTGAATAATATATAATTTGTGCAATGTATGATTCTGAAAAGTACTGTTCTTTCTTATGTCTGAATGGATAATAAATGGATACAGAAAAGATCATTGCAGAAATATGTATTAATTTTGCTGTTGTCAATCTTGTGTCTGATAGAAGACAGAAGTTGTTTAAATGCGAAATCTAGCATTTCAAAGAGTTCGTTGTAAAGCCAGTATCCATCCCACCTGTGATGTTTTCCCAAAATCACTACAAAAACCCGTAATTATGAGATGCACCATTTCCCTTTTCAAAAAGTGAACAATACTCTTTTGCCTGGACTTACACCGAAATTATGTCCTGTAAGATGGAGATGCAATGAATTCTCCTGAAACAGGAACAAGGGAAAAAAAGTGGTCTAGTCTCTGTCCCCAGTATAATTGTGCTCTTCTACATGATAATAGATGGATGCAAAGACAGGAAAAAGTTATTTAGACTTGGGTCCTGCGGAAGTAATGACGTGTCCTGAATGGAAAAACAAAACAAAGCAAGAACCCTCCTGTCCTAGCTGCAATTCTAGTTTGAGAAGGTTGAAGCCAACCTTCACCTTATGAGGAAATCTAAGGAGGAATGTTCCATAGGTATGGAAATACCCTGCACTGTCTTGCATGTCTGTAATAGAAACATCCTGGGGCAGACTGTGGAAGCTGCCCAGCTTCAATTTAAATAAGCCTTGATGGGGACCCCATGGGCTTCAGGCTATTCAGGTCATGGATTGTGAAGTGCAATTAGACAGCTACTTAGAGATGACCTCCTCAGTGTGGCAATGTTATCTAGGAACTTGGTGTTAAACAAAAAAAAAGAGGTGGTAGGACTGTTCAATGTATACGTCATTATAAAACTTTTATATATATCTGAGATTACATGAGCTAAAGTAGTTGTTTCCAGGAAAGTCTTCCTACTTACAGTGAATGTGAACTCCAAGAGTTTTCAATGGTTTTTCTAGTAGTTTGGTTTAGTAACTTTAAAGGAAGGTATGGGCAAAGAATGGGAGTTTAATGAAGGTCAGACTGTGGCCAATGTACCTTCAAAATGGTTTGTCCTTTTTTTTTAATAAAAAAAAAAAGAAAAATGACAAGTGATACTGCAAGATATTGGGTTTAAATTTGTATCTTACTGAGTGATTACCAAATATTTTGTGAGGATAAAAAATGCGACTACATCGTTCCATTTTCATCACACATTTTTCAGTTGCAAGGTTTTCTGGTAGATGTGTTTTAAAACGTCAGGAAGATGTGAGTACACTGCTCAAATACCCCCCACTTTTAGGATTCTCATGTCTACAATCTGTTTGAGGTTCAGATAGTATTTTTTATTTGAAATCTTGCCCTCAGAGGACCAGCACTCATGTTTCCATTAAATGCAAATTGTAATTGTCTGAGATGACAGAATTAGAATTACTTACCTATTTCTTTTGATTTTTCTCAAGAGTTTTACTATGGAGGAAATTTAAGGTATTTTATTTAACCTAGTGAGGATGTAGCATTAGGGCCTCTCATTTGATCTAGAAATGCCTGATCCAGAAACTACTCATGGTGAAAGCTTTTGGAACAGCTGATTTAGATAGAAGGTGTTTCTTTTACCTGTGTGCTAAATTATGACCAGAAAGTGTCACAGAGACACATTAATTGCTGCCATATGCAACACTTGTACTATCATCACAGGCTGTTCTGCTAATACTGAAGTATAGATATTAAGAAACTCCTAAAGATATGTAGAAACACTCTCTGTACTCTTTTTCCAGGAGGACAGATTCTCTGAACAATTTCTTTCCATTTTGTGGGTCCTCAAGCCAGTCTGTATTGCTCACATAAGGATTAACTTGGTGCTTGCCATAAAACATGAGGACAAAAAAGATACAGAAAATATTTTATCTGCTGTAGGACTTCAGAATGCTTCCCTTGATCTTAATTATCCAGATTAACAAATGCACTTTTGCCTGCACTAATTGGCAAAAATTGCCAACAAACATTTGTGAAAAAAGCCAACACTGGCATTTTCAAAAGAAAAAGAACCTATTAAGATGGATCATTCATTTACTATGAATCTAAGATGCTCATATCTACAACAGTGCAACATGAACAGGAGTTGAATTAATTGAAACCCAGTATAACTTCTTGATTTCTTAGGGAGGGGTGGAATCTTTTGGGTTTCAGAAAATTATCCGCTGCCTCTGAGGCAGTTGATTAACATAAATTTAAGAGATTATCTCATCAGAAGGTGTCTGAAAGCCTTAGGGAAGGCATAACTGTCCAGAGGGTCCTAGCATAAACCAGTTGAATATCATTATTGAACACTTTTATTTTCTGGAGGAATACTAAGTCAAGAGTGCATCCAATTTTTTGTAGCTATAAGTTGTCACATTTTGCCTATCTGAATTTATTTTTCAATTACTGACAATTTTTTCACAAATTAGCTGGTTAAATAAATAGTTAGAGTTATAGTTGAAAGAAGTAAGTCACAGCTAAATGGAAAGACAATGCTAACTTTAACAAAAAATAAAAAGCAAAACTTTCTGTAATCGTATTAGGTATCTAACTATAAGACTACAGATGTGTCGACCGCATATTTCTATTTTAAGAACTATTTTAACAAGTAGTGATTCGGTGGGGAAAAGTCTCCAATAAATAACCGGAAGGCATTTTCATACATAGATTTGCAGACTAGCTGTAACAGTAATGCAGGGATGATTTCTTGTTTTTCAGTTTTTAAATTTTTTTCAAGACTTGCTGCCAACTACTAGTCATAATAACAGTAACAGCTGTGAGATGACTAATTTGAGGATTAATGAAGTTCAAGTTTGAACTTGCCATCATGGTGCTGTACTACTTGTTGACTTAAGAATACCTAGTTCCAGCAGATGAGAACCCAATCTCTGGCCTATAACTTTCAAGTTTGAACATGCTCTATTCTGACTAGATCTATTGGTTCCTAACTCTGTTACCTCTCTTACAGGTCCATTATCTCATGGTCTTGTCTGCCAACTGGGCCTATGTGAAAGATGCTTGCAGAATGCAAAAATATGAGGATATTAAATCAAAGGAGGAACAAGAGCTTCATGATATTCATTCTACTCGCTCTAAAGAGCGGCTCAACGCTTACACATAAGAGAAACCTTGTTTTACTTCCTAACATGTGAATGCTTTGTTGTTTAACTAAAGGCCATCCAATCATTTTAAAAACAATTGAAAGTGCTTCTCACAAAAGATAGTTTGGGTGACTTACATATCACCTACATACAATTCTTGGTTGTCTAGCACTTGGTTTCTTAATTAGTTTTTACTTTGTGTGACCATTCTCTACCACAGAGCTCCTAAATAGCCTTTCCTGAATCCTTTTAAGCTAATTAGTTCTGATAGATCAAGGATACTAAACTATTGTCAAATACAACTATGTGTTTGATTTTTTTAATCACTTTGTATGTGTTATGCATAACACCTTTTGCATCGTTTCTTATATGTTTTTGGAAAAAAAGTAGCTTTTTATACTTTTTAGTTTTGAGTTAAGTAACTACTTTAACTACAGGTATACTTCAAAGGGACCATTGTACATGGTGTACAATATATAAAGAAAACATTCTGATGACTTTCCTTTATATTTGGAAAATCTGCCAGATGGACCCTGATCAACTTGAATGAAGGTCCTAAGAACGTTTTAAACACTCAAAGGTGCAATTTCTAAATTTGTAATAGTGGGTAAAAAAAATGAAAAAAAAAAGAGAAAAAAGGAAAAAAAAGGAAAAAAAAAAGAAAAAAGTGCTTCTTATCTTTGTTAACATTGTATTATTATTGATGTTTTTAAAGAATATTCTCTTGTTCCAAGTTCCATGGGTGATAATTCCTGTTTGTATTGTGAGCATGCAGTCCGTGGTGCTAACAATGCATGGCCACTTGCCTTTTGGAGGAATTCAATACCACGGCTACCTGTTAAAAAGTTATGGTATATAGACAACTGTTAATTAAGTGATATAGTTATTCATAGTTTTTTACAGAATGATCTCTCTTTAATTCAATGCTGGTTATGCTAAATTGGAGCTGTTCATGTGATGATGTAAGAAATTACTGCTTGGCTACATTTATGAAAGTAATATATCAAAAATACAGTGACCATAGGAGTCAGATGTCTTTTTACCTGCTTTAAAAATTTAAATGGATTGCACCTGTCTGAACTGTCAAAGATACATTAAAGGAGACTTCCGTAAATGTTATAGCTTGGCTTCTAGCTTTCCTACACATAATGGTTTACCTGTATTATGTTGAAGTAAGGTGAAAGACCACTACAGAGCTTATTATTTGAAAGTGTAGCAATATATTTGAACCTTTATTTTGATAGGAAAATGTTATCAGAAAGATAAGTCATCTTAATTTGAAAGAATTACCTACATCAAAAACAGAACAAAAAACCCTATTTAAGAACAGTCGATATTATTGGACCAAATTTGGTGGATTTTTTTTTTTAATTTTGCCTATTTCTAATGCTACAAGAATGCTGTAAAGTGTCTTTTAAAGTGATGTAGCCTGACAAGACATTTTTGTCAGTGTTAAGAATCTTAGGTAGTTTTGTGCACTTATTGGACCATTGTGAATTCTCTCTCAGTGTAAGTGCATTTCTAATAAAACTTATTGAGTAAAACTCTTCTTTGTACTATTACTAGTCATGCATCATCAGTAATTTTTAACAATTCTTGTAGTAAGTAGAAGGTAATACTATAGTTACTTGTGGCATGATAATGCATTAAGTAGTATTAGTTGGTTGAGTTTTTTTTCTTTTTGTTTTCTTTTGATTGTTTTGGGGGTTTTTTGGTTGTGTTTTTGATTTGGGGTTTTGGTTTTGGTTTGTTTTTTTTTACACTTAGGCTGTCCTACAGGGTCAACAGTTTTCTGATAATGTGCAGTACCGGTATTACAGTTCTGCAAAAAGTATTAGAAACCTCTTTTTGGATTCTATATTGTAGTGTTTCAGTTTTGTGTCTTAAAATGTTTGTGCTGATTTTTAAAACTATGTCTTTTAAACTCATGTAATGATGTTAATGCTTTTGGCTCTTCTCTGGTATTAGAGTTTGTATTTTCACAAAGAATGCTTTGTAGCAGGCATTACAATTAATCTGTTTTGTACATAAATGTGCCAACAGCTTGATGGTGGCGTTTTTGAAATGTAGAACAAAGTGCTTGCAAAAATGTAATAAACACACTTGTGTACTTTGTGTTCTTGTTAATTCTTTGTGTAGTTTTCTTTGCCTATACTGAACAAATCATTGTAACCCAAAAGGGAAGCAGCTTGCTCCTTCTATTAACCTTGCTATTGTGCAGATTGCTTCAAATATGTCTCTTAATCAGAATTTAGTGTCAGAAATTATATATCCTAAGAATAAGAGAGTAAAATATTTTCTCAGAGCGGAATTTCACGGTCTAGGACAAGCCAGGTAGCATGAGCCATTCTTATATTTTTAACATATCAGTCAAAAGAACAACAGGGCACAACATTACTGCAGTGTCATTTGGAACAGCTCAACAGAAGCTAATCTGACATCTCTTTGAATGTTGCTGAGGATAATGATTCCAGGATGTTACAGTAGCTAATACTATGAAACCTTGATAACAATACTGCTATGTGCATGTAAAGTAACTTAAATGGTTAAGAGAAATCTATAGCTGTGCCCACTAACGTGATATCTCTAAAGAAAATTATTTAAAATACAGTTCCACAATGTGTTTATTCTTGGTAAACTAGCTGTTATGTAGCTCTTTATGTGCTTTCTGTGAGAACATGTGCCATAATAGCAAACAATTTTTCAGGAGCAGCACAAGCCAAGGGAGGAGATGAGCTTCCCATAGCACAGCACATCAGTCATAACTGATTCACTTCAAAGTCTGTGCATATTTGGTTTATTCCAGACTCTTCTCTGTTTGTTGACACCCTAAGCTGATTTTTCCTGAGGTAGGCTGCATGGGTCTTGATTTCTATAGACTCTTCTGTGCTTAATCTAAACCACTGACTATTGTGCTTTTCAGAAACAATAAAACCCATTGTAGATCAATCTGTTTGGTGCAGGTTTTTGCTGCACAAAAGGATGTAGTTAAATGAAAAATTCAGTTTAAGAAGTTTCCAGCACTAGGTACTCAGTTCTGCATTTTCTTCACAGTTTACTATGCCCCATCAATAGTGCTCATAGCATGTTACCAAACAGATCCAAAAAGTTATTTCAGGTAGAAATCCTTCCCACTCATTTTCCCCCACTCACATCACCTCCTTCTTTTTGAATAAGGTTATTTTCTCCCTCAGCAGGATCATATCAGCGTTTCTGCTTCCAGCACAAGCACATAAAACATTCAGTCAGCATGATTCAGGTAATAGAGCAGTGCACTGCAAACGTGGGGCTGAGTGTTTGCACCAGGGGTGGAGAGAAAGGGAATTTTAAAGACAGCCTTATTCTTGAAGCCAATGTAACATATAGTTACACGGTATAGTTAAAAGCAGGAGGCACTGAAATTATTTGTTAATTTAATAATTCTAAATAGTTAACAATAGTATTTTTTTTTGTCACAGGAGCTAAAGTAAGAGGATTTAAACCATAACTGGAAATATATCTATAAATTATTTTTAATAATCTATGCAATTATTAATCTTAATTATAGTGTAATTATTTAAATTTTATTATGTTTGCATTGATTGTAAGGATTTGTTGAACATTACCATGGTTGCAATTCACCTTCACTTGGCGTAGTAGATTTTAAGACAGAATATTTCTGTAGTGTACTTCTATAATAATCAATGGCAACAGTTTATAGAGTTTTTTACATCATCAAGATCCAAAATCCAATGCATTTTTCAATTATTCAGTTCTGGGTTACCACAAGTGCTAATGTAGCTAGTCTTCTGAAGAACACAGCTCAATTTATAAAACATAGAAGAGCAGACTATAATACACTTCATTCCAGGAGAAAAGGAACTCTCTCTTAAAAAAAAGCAACATTTTCATTGAGTTGCACAGAAACTCCACATATATATGTATAGTTAAGCAGCAAGCCAATTTATGTCTCCAGTTGATATCACGTTTCAGCACTGCCTACATTTTAGGGGCGGCTATCAATTAAAAAGAACAAGTTCAAAGTACTTAGTATATGTAACAGCTCTTTCTGTCCCACATGAATTCTTCTAACTTATATTTTATAAAAGGGAGAAACTCCAGCAGTTTCTGAATTTCGAGTTTTCAACTGTAGTTTCTTGTTCTTTCAGGTACCTGCAGAGGATCCCAACGCATCAGAGGGCTACTTCTGTGTTTAACAGTTGTTAGCAATGACAATGACAGGTAAGTGATTCTGCTGGCACAGCAAGAGAGTGGTGACTAGTAGAGAAGTGGAGCATCTCTGGCTTGCAGTAGTCTAAACACATTCACAGCTATTTGCAAGGAGAAATTTACCTTGTGAAAAGGGTTCTGCCCACATTGTACAAGCTACTGGGGACTCTTTCCCTGAGTCAACTAGTGCCTAGTCAGATAAATGTGAGTCCCAGGGAAGATCATTTCAGTTGATCTCTGAACTGGCATTGCTGAACTTCTTGTGGCTGAAAGGGGTGGTTTGTGGGTGGATGTATCTCCTTTAGGATTTATTTAAAAAAACCCAAAACCAAACAAACTAGAGACTTGCATGAATATCCTATGGTTCTGCATGTTGAGTTACTCAAGTCAGAAATGCTGTGTAAGCCAGAAAAGTGATGATAAGAGCTAGGTTTTCCAAAAGCTCTAAATATTTTTCTCCTCAGTTGTCCAGGAAAAGGATATTTATGCATGAATCACTTTCCTGGGGTTAATAAAGAATATTTTGGTCTTTGAGACAGTAAGTCCTGCATTTTTTTAAACAGATTTATTCACATGTATTTCTTCTTAAGGATAAATATTAATTTAAGAACAAATCTCATCGGGAAACAAATTTATCCTTGACAAATTAATGTTCCTGTTAAACATGCAAATTAATTCCTGGAATTTTATAATTCAGCAAGTTTAATTTGGATATACAATCACACCCTCACAACTTTGGTATAATTCTTTTTGTAATAATAAACTAAGTCACATGGTTATACACAGAGGAAAATTGTCAGTTCATCAGCTGACTGGTTTGAACTGACTAAGCAGATGTAAACCTTTACCAAGAAGGCAGTGTTGAAAGCCTCATTCGATGCTATCTTCTGAGATATGAAACAACGTGTTAGGCAGGAATACCTCATTAAGGTGTTTAATTGTGTTTAATAAATATTTGTATTCTCCTTTCATTATTTGCTTCTTCCTTGTGACATGCTGTTCCTTGTGACATAATTTGAATTGAAACTGAAGCAACATAAAACTACTGCTACTGAGAAGGGGAGATCTCACCAATGTCACAGAGTGGTGATGTACCACATGCCTGGAAAGAGGGATGAGGATAATGAAAAAGCAAGGCAGGGAATAGGAAATGTAAGATTTTCCTTTCGTAGTAAGCCCTAGCTGTAAGCTAATAAGCTGGGCTCCAAACCTATGCCTCAATTAAAGCGTTATATACAAATATACCTCACAGAACTAGGGCTTAAGGAGTAGTAAGAGTTTTTGACAAGGTACAAAGGGCAAATACTGCTTGGAACATACTGATTTGGGACAGTCCATATTTCTCCTTAAAGCAGCAGATGGCCGAGGAAAATTTGTAGCTGCAAGTCCCCTTTAACTGTCACAGCAGGACCAAGTCACTGGTCATCTGGCCATGTGTTCTCAAGATCTCTTCCCAGCATGAGTAACACGATGGCAGAGCAGAATGTGTCACATATGCAGCTGCATGGAACAATGGGGTAGAGTTTGTGCCATTTAAAGCAACTCATGGAATGATGTGGAAGAGGACAACCACTGCAGACATAATCCTGGTCCCACTGGAGAAAGATTGTTTTTCACTAACAGAAGGGAAAAAGTCAGGATTTGAGGTTGAGCAGTCTGGAAAGTCTGGTGTTTGTATGTGAGACATGTTAAGGGTTTTTGTAACGTAGTAGTTAAAGTTAAGCACTTACATCTTTCATCTCTCATAACATACACACACACATACAATATATAGTCTTATAAAATACATTATTTTTAATAAACCTCTCTGCTACAGTAATATTAATGCCATCCTTAAAGGAAAAGAGCAAATTCAATGATTAGGTGAATTTTTTTTCACACAAGAATTGGCATGAATTTTACTCTATCATATTCATCACATACTTGTGCAAATGATAAGATCATTTGGAAATAATAGCAGCTTTGACTTTTCTTTATGAACCTTCAGTGTGTTATTCTTTTTTTCCCCTACAGCTCTTCCGAACATCCAGACAGAAATGTTAAGCACAAAAGTACTTAGGACAGCATTTAACATATGCAAGTACGTGCATGAGCAGATATTTTTCCCTGTCTTTCTTTAAGTTCAGTACTGTTCTTTCTCTCACTGCACAGCCTCCAGAGTGTTTCCGCAGGTGCTGTGCTTCATGCTCGCTTTTTCCTAGCATTTTCCCGGTGTCTCCTTCACCCACACATCACTGCCACTGGGCAAACCCATGGTGGGCCTGGATCTCTGCAAGTCTGCTTTGCTCCACCTGCAAGCAACTGAGAATGGCATTAGGATTAACCTTACCTGACTTGGATCAAACACAATGCTGTACCCAGCTAAGTCCATGGTTATTCATCCTGCTTCTCCTAGCACATTCTCAGTCTGATTATTCAAATATGAGGTCATGTGGGTACCCTGTGAAGAAGAGTATGGAGAAGACACTAACTAAGGAGAAAAATCTGAGCTCTTTAAAGAAATTTCTGTCATCCTTCGATAATCTTAATGTAACCATAAGGGGAATCAGGAAGTTTATACATATCATGTTACAGTAAGTCCTATGCAAATTTGTGATATGCAACACATTTCAACTGATATTCAAGATTTATTATTGTTTCTCTTTAAAATCAAACACAATAATAAATAGTAATATTAAACAAAGTAATATTTTCCTAAATCAGCAAGGGTGTTTATCTGGGGCAAGGCAAATGATAATAAAAAAACCAAATCCACTAAGTTTACAAAGAAAATGTTGAAAATAATAATGTGAGTTCATACAATAATTTATGTGATATACTTAAATGAACTGTAGGAGATGTTAATTATTTTTCCAAAGGAAAAAAGTTTATTAAAAGCAGAGATTAAAAGACTGTCTTTATTTGAAGTACAAGACTAACTAACAGTACTCAGAATTGGCATGCATTTTAATGTTTTGGTAATTAGTGTATAGTGTGAAATTTTTGTGTTTTGACAACAAATACACAGATTCATATATCCATTTGTGCTTAATTTTATTAAAATATAATTGAAGACCATGTGCATTGAAGGAGCTATTGAACTGTGAAAGTTGTCTCCTCTTACCAAAGGTTTCCCTGTGTACCATGAGGAGCAGTAAGAGTTTGTTATCTGCATTAATCTCTTTAACTGGATTAAATTCTTGAGAACAAAATCCACTCAGTTCCTGGACTAGTATATGGGCTGGATCTGCTGAACATGTATTTATGAATAGACATGCAGACTATTTGACTATGTTCCAGAAGATTATAGTTGAACTCTGTGTCACAGGTTTTCCCAGGAGGCTAACTAAGAAGACTTCATAATTTGCATCTCTTTCTAGGATCATAGTATTTCTAAACAGTTCAATTGTTTTGTTTTGTTTTATCGACCTGGAAAAAAAAAAAAAGAAAAAATTATAGAGAGCCTTCTGGGTGGAAAATAATCTGTGTTTGATTTAACATTGTTTGGCTACTACTTGTGAGTTTTTGGTTTGATGTTAGGCAGAGGCAACAAATGCATAAGCTGGTGCTACATTTCAATTTGATAAATGTTGCAGAAATTATTATTTTCTTCTCCATTCTGAAGCACAGGTCATGATCAACAGATTGAATGGCCTTGAAAATCTGGTGTTAAAATTCTCACTTGTCTACAGGAAGTAACCCTTACTTATTCTGTGTTTTTATTTTTGCACCTACAGTCCTGATTTCATACACTTATGGGTGACTTAACTTAATTTTTTCTGTGTTGTAAGTAGAGAGACTTTCTCAATAGCATTCAACTTGTTTGATGTTGAGTTTTTTGGTAATTTTAAAACCCTTTTTTACAATTTTAAACAATTTTTTCCATATGAATTTTTGAAAATGCGATAATTCCAGCTCTATTTCTTTATAGGAATTTGTTCAGACTGAGAAATATAACTAAACTAACTTAATGTACTTATTGTTTCTTTTTGAAGCATTAAAAGTTTCAAAATGTATCTGAAGAACCAGATACATTTTCTTCTACCTAAATAATTAGATTCACAAAAAAAAAAAAAAAAAGAGTGGAATCAAGTAAAAGTGCTGTGGTGACACTGAAATTGGATATTAGACATATTTTTCAGTCCTGAATTACATGTCAGCATGTGCTATAAACAGTAGAAATCTTCCTTTGAAATTCAAGTAGTTTGTTTCTTGATGACCAGACCCGTCACACCTCTTTAAAGTAATTTAAATAAACATCAGTGAAAACCCTAACAGAAGTGAAAATATTATGGATTGTTTTTCCTGGCTGTATGACAGAGCTGAGTGTTCTATTAATAGACTCAATTGTAGGTAAACTGAAAACATGATGAGCTTCTTACTTATTCCTGATTAAATTTAAGTATTTTTGCATATTAAAAAAACCTCACAAAATACAACACAAGGAGATTATACATGTCAGGTATTATTTTGTAGCTTTTAATGACAATGAGGAAAATTACTGAAGGGGAAGACAGTGGTAAATCTCTCACTGAAATTTGTAAACTACTGACATCTGGTGGTAAAACTGCTTAAACCAAAGGATGTGGCTAATTAGTCTGAGTATGATTTTAAATAATCATTTTCAGAAGATCAATCTGTTTCTTTTATACTTCGGTATATTTAAAAATTATTCTGTAACACGACTTAAAAGCATCCAAACACACTGTCATTTTATATATATATATGTATATATACATAAGTAGATTCATCCCTTAAATATTAGTCACAACTGGTCAAGTAACAGAAAGTGAATAATTAAAAGATTTCAGTGGGGAACCTGACTTCTTGGCATTGCTTATTATTCTAAAAGGATTTTTAATCTTTAACAGGTTTTCCTATCTACTTTATAAATGGCATTTGTACATAGTTATCATTGCAAGATAGTTCTCTGAATCATCACGCATACATTGCCCACCACCTCCCCCAAAATAACACTTATTTGTATAGTAGAGTGATTTTTTTTTTTTTATTTTACAGGTACACTTTATAAAAATACTTCTTATGATGCTGACTTACCTGGTGGGAAACTAGGGATACTAGCCTTTTAGAAATACTTTGCCACTTTCTAGAATAGAACATTTAATAAACTAATGAGTGTCAGTAGAAGCAGCTTCCAGATATAACTAAACCTCCTTTGGCATTAAAACAACAAGAACAGTTTCTGTGGCGCTAAGCTGTGCTTGGTTCAAAAGCCATGGGATTGTGGAGCAACTCAGCTTGATAATTACTGTGGTCAGTGGTGTTACCTCTACACACATTGAAGTTGCCTTGGTATCTACCTAGCCAAGCAGCTGTCCAAAAGTAAGTTGTGTTATCTCTAGAGCCTAAAACATGGAGGGGGATAGACCAGATGATGCTTTATGGCCATTTTAGATGCCTCAGGGTATCTCACCTAGTCTTCAGCTACTTCTCCAGAAGGGGTGTCAAACATGACATCTCGCACCTGTTGGTAGGGTGTGATACCTGTGAAGGGTATCCAACATTGAAATATGGAAAATGACACCAAGTTATTACGCTTAGGTAAGTGAGTCTTACTTCTCCAAATCTTCAGTGTTTTGGCTGGGGCTTCTCAGCATAGCAAAGTCTGTAGAGCCAGCCCTGTGCTGCTGTCCCTGGCTCAGCTCTCCAGCCTGGGCTCCTTGGTAGGAAGACACACACGTAAATCCATCTGTGGCTCTTCCAGCTCTCACAGAATCACAGCTGGAGGAACGTGTACATACATCACACGTGTAGCCTTTCTCTTGATATAGCATTTCCCCTTAACAGATAATTAAAATATAGATCTGATTGAATAATGAAAATAGGTAGGATTACTGCTTAGGGCAGCAGAGAACTTTAGCCCTTCACATTCTGGTGCCTTTCTAAAGCAAACTTTCTTGGTGACTGAAATAGAAAATATTTTTTAAAAAACACTAATTCAGCTGTGATGTGGTTTGGTTTTTTATGGTATTTTCCCCAAATGTAGGGAAACTTGTCAGGAATTAATTCATTATGAAAACACTATTCTAGCAAGGGAAACAAAGCCTTATTAAAAAAAAAAAAAAGTTAACTGAATGCCTTACCAAACATATAATTTTCTTAGTTCTTTCTTAGTTCAGTTTAACAATGCATTCTTCCTTTCCAGGAAGAAACTTCCAGGCTAGCACAAAAATAGTGTTCTTGACAATTTTTTTCTTGATATGTTTAAGTATGGGAAATGTGCCTTAGCCACTGCTTAATTTTAGGAGATACTTAAGTTTACTTGCATATAAACCCTGTCTGGAGGACAATAGCTGGCATAAATTACATGTTGTTTTCTTGCTTGATTGAAACAGTTGTAAAGATTAGTTGGAGACCTTTCTCAGCAAAACTTGTTTTATCTCCCTAAAAAAGCATAAAGAACTTCCTTCTTGATAATAAATATGTATTTATGGTTTCTGGAGCCCACTTTGTTAAGACTTTCCAAACATCCATACTAATTTTATTTGAATTTACGTTATTGTACTTTTGTCTTTAATGAAGCATTCTGTGAAACCCTTCAGCTAAGCCCTTGCGTCTCTATGAATTTTAGAACTGTTGGTTCAAAGAGCAATGATTTCACATAAATAGTTTTTTTACTTGGTTGTTTTTTCTGTGATTCCTAACAAGAAGAGACATAGTGCACATGATTTATTAATATCCTGAAAACCGGTCAGTAACTGTTACCACAGTTTTGATTTAGTTCAGTGTTCATGAAAAAAATGTCAGTTACCTCTTACCAGAGATGCTTTGACCAGTATGAAAAATTACTGTCTTTTACTGTAAAATCTTTATAAATTTAACATCAATGAAAATGCAGAATTTGACATTTTGACCACTTTTATGATTTTATTTTCCAGTAAGAATTAATATGGTGATACAAACTCTTTCTGTACCAAATGTAAAGGTCTAACAGATTATTTGATGCTATTATTATATGGAAACATAGATGGTTAATGCCACAATATGGTAGCAAATTACCTTATTATAACTGGAAAACTAATGTAAAAAGCATCTTGAGTATAAAATATTGGTTTTAATTGAAGCATTTATTACTTAATTGTCAACAAATGTTTCTTGCCAAAATCAAAAAGGACAGTAGTCTCTTAGAGATAATAAGGAAGAAGAGGCAATGTCTTCCTTAAAGAGTATTCCCATTAAAATTATTATTTCGGTATTCATGGGCGTCATTAATGTTTAGGGATAAAAGAGTAATTGCAAATATGACCGAAAAATCATAAAGACATGTTTACTAAGTGTTTTTAAACACACACATAGAAAAATATTATTTAGAACATTAGTAACTTGGACTAGTTTGGAATATAGTTTTATTTCAGAGAAGCAACTTTAGAAAGTTCCCATCACAGGGTCAAAACCAGTAGAATCATTTTTCATTAGTAATGAACAAAACCAAGTTGCATTTCTGTTTGGGTTTTTCTGTTTGGTTGGTTGGTTGGTTTTTTTTAATATATTAGCAGACTGAATGTATGATTTGACTACTGTGTTCCTAAAAAAGATACAATATCCTTCTCTGATCTATGTGGGATCACAGATGAGTGTTGCTCTTGAGTGGGACAGTAGAGACTAATTCATCTCTACAAGAAGACAACTAGAAGCATATGTATGTGTGAGGTGTGTATATGATCTTGCCCAGTGTCTAAGCTCCTCTTCCAGTACAATGAGTCTAGAAAGCAATTCAGATCAGCAAAAGACGATGCCCAGGAGCTTGCTGGCTGTATTACTGCAAGCTCCACTTGTTATTGATATTGCTTAATTCAGTTGTCTAGACATAAGCATTTAGTGAGCCGTTGTAGACTGTCCCACTTGACCTCCAGTTTTCCATACAGAAAGGTCTAAGTCTCCTGGGATTCATATACCAGCTCTGCACACACATCACAGGTATGCTAAAGTATCATCTCATAAGGCTCTACATACAATCAGGCTGCTGAATTGAACTTATGATCTAAATTAGCTGTGAAGAGATCTTACACAGTTTTCTTACATACAAACACATGAACTCAGGTGTTCAAGCATCCTGATAGTTCCGAAATTTCCAGAACTAGGAGTGTTATTTGAGAAGTAAACACACGACCAAAATGTACAGAGTTCCAGGACTAATAAAGAGATGCTATAAGTACTTTAGGGGTTTTTTTTTGTGATAAATCTAATTCAGACCAAAAAGTACAGCCTTATGAACTCAAGCTAGTTTAATTTGAATCCAAATCTGATTATCAAGAAACTTGAGGCACAAGTCTCCTCTGCTCTTGCAACTGGCATTTGATAAAAAGCAAGACATTATCCCATGGCCGAGCTATATCTGCTTGGATGTCAGAGCTGGGTCTGCTGTTTTCTTCCTTCTTCACAAAAATCTTGAACTTACTGAAATGCCTGGAGCTGTTTTATCTCTTGGAGGTCCTATTCTACCTTACTGCAGGCTCAAACAGATATTCATCTAGCAGATATTATGGGGTTTTATTTTTAAGATTTTAAGGCTGGAGGTGAAATGAAAGGTGTGCTATGAAATAAACAGAACTCAAGAGAAATGTCATAACAAAATTTCCAAGCACAGAGCACAGGGAAGAGTAGTAAATTTCAAAGAAACAAGAGCTATAAGTGGAAAGGGAGAGACAAAAGAGACAAAAGGCTCTATCTTTCCTCTGTAGAGGTATGAGTATATGAAATAGAGCAGAAAGATTGCAACACAGGACTTTGGTCCATGCAGTTTAGGAAGAAAAAAAATGATTAGAGAGAGGTAACCAGTGAACTTGTGATGAGAAAGGATCCTCACTGTGTTCCTGAAACCTAGACTTCCTTCTGAACTTGCTGAGACACTGCCTTCTTCACAAACCTTTCCTCTTAAAAGTAACTCAGAACTGGCTGCACATTCAGTTAGTCTCTAAGCCCAGAATAAGGCACCAGAATAAGTGATTACACAAATTCAAAGATAGAATATCTGTAGTCAAATTTCTAGTTCCAGTGGGAACTTACAAACTCAGTGGGACCTTGAAATAATAATAATAAAAAAATAAAAAATACAGCTGTCAAGAGTCAAGAGACATTTTTACAAAATACCTCTTGGCAGTCAGACACCTATAATAAGGCTGAAATAACGAACAAAAAGGAAGAAGAAAGATATTCCTCTGTAAGTCTGTGACTTTGCAGTGACTCAGTCATTGAGACTGAGGAAGAAGATCCCCTGTGGCCAGAGAGCAGAATGAAATAAAAGTACTTCCTTTTGAATTTATTTCTGACATCAGATTTATAGCAACTGGCAAAAAGATTTCAAACATCTAATGGGACTTCTCTACCATGTTTTCAAAAGTTGTGTAGAGTATTACAAATGTATACAGTATATAATTACAGGAAATAAAGCAATCATTCCCAAAGGTAATTTTTTTTCCATAAAATTACAAATGTACTGATGTACTTTATACTGCTGTTTGCTCTGTCTTTTGTAGTTTGTTTTTCTACTCCATGAATTTGGAAATGAAAAATGTCTTATCATATTTTGACTGAGTCTTCACATATCAGAAAATTATTAATGTACCTCTGAACATCACAAAGGGTTTTCTAGCTTATGTGATTAGGCTGGTACCACTTGCTTGTAATTTTTTGTTTGGTTTGTTTTGTTTCTTTGTTTGTTTTAGAATTAGGAGGATAAGAATAGGAATTATAAAGGATAAATGTAACAAAACCAAGGAAATTAAGCATAGTGCAAATATTTGCTTTTAGCTTCAGAAAGTATTATACTTTCATATTTCTAGTATGACATATCTTTTAAGGAAAATGAATTTGTCTACGCTGCTGTCCCACCAGGAGGAAATCAACAGTCTCCCAGGAAACAGAAGTTTATCCAGCTTTCAAACAGGACTAATGCAGATGAAGCCTCCTAGATCCATCACAGAAGTCTCTCTGATATGAGCTGAAGGAGAAGGCAGCATCAATACTTTTCTTCTAATACCTCTTCATTTTGTTATATAATCATCCTAGTTGTCCTTATCAGCATCTGTTTTGTCCATTTGTTTTGCATAATAGGAATTGTCTATTGTGTTACTTGTCTATAGAGCATTTCTTTAAAAGGTTGGGGGAGGTGGTGGCTGTCTCTGACTCCTGAGAGGTGGTGAAGTCCATACAACCTTTTGTGTTGGCTAGGATTATCTCCTAGTCTCCTTTTGTCTGCTGCATCTTCATTGCTATACAATTTTTCAACTATCAGGAAGCCTTTTTTACCCTATATTTGTCTAGCAACAAGCAGAAAAATATGCTGACCTGAGGATGCCAGGTGATACAAGCATAACAAATGAAAGCTATGAAAGATTACCTACTTCCTTACAAGTGTTTCTGGTCTGTTCTGGTAAGGGTCTGTTCAGATTAGCCGGAGAACACTAGAATAGACAGAGGGAAGTGATAGCCAGAAATTAGTGAAATTCAGAAATATTACTGTTTTAGTAATGTGTAAATTGAATAGTTTAAAATTCAAAAATTTTTTTAAAAAATAACCCTAAAAAAATTGACTTCTGCATAGTGCAAACATGTCCTTCCGTATTCTTATTGCCTTTTGTTTCAGGATATCTGAAATGGAAGTATTTTATATGGTCATCAAATTATTTTGCTTTTCCTCAAATGAATGAAAATTGAAGTGTTCAGTATGTCCTGCAGCTGTCAGAGCTGGTTGACCCGTATTGTCGATGTTCAGACTGCTTTTGGAACATTCGGGAGCTTAGCTGAGGAAACTAGGTAGACCCATGTTACGTCTTCCTAAACATCCTAAATTAAGGAAACTGTTTAGTGTCTTAGGATTTTTTAAATCATTTGGAAATGAAACACGTCAGGTAGCTTTGGGATAAGTAGAACTAAACCAAATTAAATTATTTTATTTCAGTTTCAATCAAAAAGATTTTGGAAACGCTTTCCCAAATAGCAGTTTGGATTGGAGGAAATTATTTTCATAAGAGGAGCTGTTCCTGTAGAAAATACAGTTTCTCTACTGTATCCATGCTTTGTAAACCGTGATGTTTTGTTGTTTTTTTTCCTAAAGACTAAATCCAGATCCTTTGCTGCCACCTGCTGTTGTCACACAGAGTGGCTGGAATGGTTACCCATAGGATTGTGTTAGTTTTGTAATATTGTACTTTCCAAACAAGGAGAAAATATTTAGTGTCTGATGCAGTTGCTAGGCAAGTATGTGAGTTTGTTTATGAGACTGGAAAAGAACAGCAAACCCTTCGGACTAATTTAATAACAATATAAAAAATGGCAATGATACACTATTTGTGTTGACCTTTTACTTGTACAAATACTCACATGAAAAAAAAAAAAAAAGTGGTATTAGATGCTGTGCCAGAATGTCAGCTAGAAGACTGTTAAGGTCTCTGCTCTACATATACTTACATAGCTACCACTCCCAAAATCTCTTACTTACCCACACAAAAACACCCATGGCTGTCAGAATGCTGCTTTAACCAGAGTAAAGATGGCATACTTCCTCAGCAGAGAGACGAAATCAGGGATTTCTGCCTCTCCCTAGCAGGATATCAAAAGTATGCAAATCTCTTATAGGGTGAATGAAAAATTTGTAATTTAGGAATAAAAGCAAGAGGCTTCTGTTTGACCCTGTAAGACAGAGAAGAGTTGAATGTGAATCCCTCCAGATAACTGGTCCTGATGATTACATATGGTTAGAAAAAATCTCTCAGAGCTGCTTTCAGATTTTCTGTAGATTTAGGCAGATAAAATATGCCTAATATGTCTGTTTATCACAGACAAAGAGAAAATAAAAACTAGGTATTCACTGTAATATAATGAAAAATCCCCCCCCCCCCCCCAAAACAAAAAAGATCACTGACATTGTCATGTATCAAGGAAGTATTAGAAGTCTAAGCTCAAAGTCTTTTTGTCCTCTGCCACCAGCTCTGCACCCAGCACCCAACACTGATGCTTTGTTGAGCTCGTTGGAGCAATGCACCAATGAAGCACTTGCTTTCCATATTTGAAAATATAATTGCAATGCCCCACAGGAAGCCAGTTTGTATGTTTTGCCCTTAAGATTACATTCTGATTGAAGTGAAAGGTGAATTTAAGCACTGAATTATTCTGGTTATTCATTTTGGTTCACTGCTAATTCGGTTTGCCAGCCGATATATTTTCAGACAGACAATGCCAAGGTTCATTTTTTTGGGATGATGTGCACTAGGCAAAAATGATGAGACTGTGACAGGTTTGGTTTGTAATCTTTTAAAGTCCCTGACCAGTCACTTATAATGTTTGCTGCTGTTATTTCTCCATAGTTTCATATTTCTGTGACACTCTTCCTCTGTTCTGCATGGAAAATGTTCTGATGGATTACAATATGTCCTTCATTTTATGTTTTTCACTGTGAAGTTTTAAGTAATTAAAGAAAATAACAATTATATTTTAGAGTTGTAAAGATACCAGATACGGGCTAGAGGAGAGGCACAGTCAAGAGCAGTGCAGCATGAGTGTGGACCAGTCTGTACTACTTAGATTTGCACTGAGATAACAGTCCCTCGCCTTGTTCTGTTTGTTTATTTGTTTACATAACCTTCCTTTTGTTAGCATTTTTGGTGTCAGTACCTTGTATTCTGTGGTTTTGAAAGGTTTGACATTCTTCCATTAAGATATAGCTTGGAGTAGGAAATTTAAAATCCTGGAAGGTTTTATACAAGAAGTAAAACACTGTCTTTCACTAAAGTCAGAAAAAACTTAACATTTTTAATTTTTTTTTATTTTCCCTAAGATGAAATGAAAAATAACATGTAAAGAATAGCAGAAAGAAATATACCAGTTAAAAAAAATATTAAGACTACTATTTCCCTGTATGTTGCTTCTGTTGTTTTTTTTACCTGACTAGTAAAATTTCATCTCATTTGTGGACTTGGAAATAAGCAATACCATATTTAATATATACATATTAGATCTGAAACCTCACTAAATAAAGATTACGGAAAAAACCTAAAACATTTAAGATATGGTATTTTATTAGCTGAAAATTAATGTGAAACCCCCTTCTCATTTTAATGCTGTTTCTCTCCTATCCACATAAACAAATAACTTACCAACAGAATGAGGGTAAACAAAAAATTTAAAGAAAACATACATTTTTTCTGAACATATTGAATGCAGGCAGAATGGACAGACCTTCTGCAGAAAAGTGATTCTGTTGCCATGCTAAATGAGAATAGACGCTTCAGTATGATAGCAGAACTACCTTGTGTAAGGTCTTAACTGAGACACTGTGTGCAGTTCAAAGGAGTTGATTCTAGTAAAAATGCATGGAAATGTTCCAAAGATGACCAGGTAGGCCATGAAGGGACCAACATATTTAGCCAAGCAGATCAAGACTGAGAGAATTTGTTTCTTGTCTGTAACTGAAATTTTGTGTGACAGTGAATACTAGGGAAGGACAAATAGTTATTTGGTCAGTTAGCTAGCATCAGAAAAAGAATAAATAGTTAAAAGTTAACCAGTTTCGTTTTAGGCTGCAAATTAAACCCAAGATTCCTAACTTTGGATGTAAAGCTTTTCTTTAACAACCTTCTAATGGCAACATAGAAAGAGCAAAAAATACTATCTTTTCAGCATCATAAACAGAACTTAATAGTGATTTTGAAATTATTTTATGCTATTTTTAATAATAGAAAGGAACCAAATGCAGTGATGCCAGGGATCATTCTATTTCTGCATTTCTGGGTTTATCCAGACCTCTAAATGCAAGAAGATAATGTATTTTCAGTTCCAGAAGAGAACTGGGAGAAGCAGATTTTACAGTGGACCTGTCAATTAAAGAAGTTTTACTCTATGGGATTCAAATCCAGATCAAGGTAAGAATTAATTTTTTTATTAATTTATTTTTTATTGTTTCTCCATGTTCCTGGTTTCTTTTTGTATAAATGAACTATTCAGTACTTCAGCGAATTGTTTGTAGAATGGATATGATTAATGCTCAGAAATGCAGCTGTATCGTACAATATCCAACAATAAAATTTCAGCTCAGTTCATTTCTTATTATCTATGTTTTAGATCCAAGTTTGGAATCAATAGTTTTTGGAACAAAATCCAAATCTGAATTTTTACCTGCTCTGCTGCTGTGATCTCCCCTCTTCCCCTTGCATCCTTTCTCCTGGTGTTCCTGATTAACAGGCTCATTTAATGAAAACAATTTTGGAGTTATAAACTCCATGACAAGGTGAATGTAAGAGGATCTCTACGGATACATTACATGCTACAGCTACATTACTAGACTCGTTCAGATCATACCTACAAATTTATTTTTCACTAAGTAATAGCATATGCAGAAAATTTCCACAAGGTGGGGATAAGGTGATGTTTCATGTCAAGAAGTTTGCTTATAGTTTATAGTTTGTAATCCTGTATGAAAACTATGGAAGAGGAATTTCATCTTACAAATCAATGATTCAAATAAAATATTAGTGAAAGCACAATAGCTTTTCACTGGGTGTTGTAGGGTACAATGTAGGCTTGTTTCAATAACTTGAACAGTATAATCCTAAGGGTTACTTAGCACTGGTTCTACAAGAGCTCAGTTCAATATTTTCTGCATATTTTGATTTAAAATTGATCTTATGATTCATTCACCTAATGTTTTGTTATGCTGCATTTAAATGTCAACATTCTGGTTTTATAGTTATGGAAAAATATGCTGGTTTATAAAAATTTGTCTTATAATGCTGAATCCAAATAAGAATAGTTGTTGCAGCTCTAGAAGAGAAAATTAAATGCAAAAAATTCTAATACACATAATTCAGACCTCAGGATATTATGAACTAAGTATAATATGAATAAAAGGGTTTACATCTTCATGGTATTAATGAGTTCTTTTGCTAGAATATTTTACCTGGTTTGGCTAGTACTTAGCTTAGCAGAGACAGAAATTATTTCAGAGCTCACCCACTTGTTTGAAAAACATTTTAAAAGCTTTTTATCATTTAGGAGGAAGTTAAGCAGTGGATTGATCGAGCTGCAGGAAACAGAAAGTTCATGGGCTTAGAATCTGAGTACTAATCAAGCATATTAATTTAGCTGTGTGTTGTTACACACCATTAGAAATGGAGAAAATACTGCATATAATGACTTAAGAAGAGGAATGGGCCAAAATCAAATCAAGAAGAGACTTGCATACAGTTGCCTGTTGGCAAACTGAGCACACAAATTTCCAGTCTAGATTAATTATACATAACTGTGACTGGTTGTGTCAGGGTCCAATACTTTCTGAACCGGTCTTTTAGATATTCCACACGTGAAGAGTTTAATGTTTTAATACCAAATTTACATTTTTGAAGACACTTGACTCTACACAGGACTTTGATTAAGCAGCATGATATGTTTCTGTTGAAATCACAATTTAGGCAGAACAATTGGAACATGCAGTTGGATCACAATACATATGTGATCCCCATGAACAGTGTCTGTATGCTCCAAGGCACAACATTGGACCCTCCAGTTTCTGTTTTGCTCAAGTCCTCTACTTTCTTCAGAGGTCATTTTGTTGGTACTCAATATTACCCTCTATTACTGAGCCACTAAACACTAAACACTTGAGCTGAGCCACTAAACACTTGAGCTGAGCCACTAAACACTTCCCTGAGGGTCTGGATAGGTCAGGAAGACATTCACAACTCTTTTGATGTGATAAAACTGGTTCATCAGCAAAACTCCACTTGACACCAGAGCTATTATTTTGCATTAGAATGATAGACTAGGCAGGAAGTGTAGTGACTGGTACATGTGCTGGTGACCCACTAAGTGACAACAAGTTACATCCATACAGCAGCCTGGATCTGGGCTGTGGATCCTAAATCAGTGACTTTTGATCTATTCTTCTGGCATCTATTAATTATGCATTATGTCTTTATCATGACATTTCTATCGGTTTTGTTCTTTCATCTGGTTGCTAGGGAAAAACTCAGATTCCACTCATAAGCAGCACCATGTGTTTAGTTCACACCATACAGATTTACATATTGATTTGTTTTTATATTCTTTTCCCTATAATACTGCAAATATCCACTACATACTTTTCACTGCTTTTAAACCCATAAACATCTTTTCCAGTATTTTATTTTGAAGTTACTTATAAATTACATGTTCAAAATTGGATCCATAATGTTGTTCTGGTAACTAGTATTCATATTTTTTCAGGCCTGTTTGTCACTGCTCTGTCTTCTACATTCAATTTTAAAGGTATTGCTCTTGATCTTCTGAATCATGGTATGTACTGGTCAATTCTATTGCTATAAAATTCATAGACATACAGCTTCTGCAACTCTTCTCATGATGGAAGTTCATTGTAGATGGAAGAATAGTTGTGCTATCAGTAAGACATAAACACTTTAATTGAAGCTATTTAATTGCATACCTCCCTTAATAACACTTTTATTTGCTGCTAGCAACTCCATTCATACTCTTGGGTCATTAACTTTGATACAAAGACAAGCACAATTTTGTTGTAATCAAGATAGTAATAAAAGGATAGTTTGTGCACTGAAGGACAATTTACAATAGCAATAAAGTCTAATGAGTTTTTCACTCTTTTCTTTTAAAGATTGAGTTTAGATTATGATATCAAATATCAGGGGAGTAAACATGTAAGAGAGGGGCCATTCTGTCCTAATCTGATATTTATAGTTTGCACTCAAGAAATCTGAATGAAGGAATAGAAAATAAGCGGATTCCCACATGTGTTTCTGTGATAATAATATTTTGTGTCTCAAATGAAACCTATTCTTTAACATACTTGTGAGTCCGCAAGATTAACCTAAGCTTGATTTTACTTTGACTGTTTTTACAGCAAAAAATCCCACTGCTGAGGGAGTCCAAAAAGTAACTGGTGAATTTATCTAAGCTGAGCAGACAGCTTTTATGTGTTATCATTAGGCTTGGCACAAGTTCCCTTGCCACAAGAAAGTGTTGTGAATTTTGGAATCCTACTGTTCCTATTGAATTTGCACCAAACTCTGTCTTATAACAGTTATTTTGGAACTTTGTGTCCTCGATAAAATTTCAGAAAATGATTAGAGTAATATGAAGTGGTGGGACCTGATTAATACCTTAATTACAATTAATAGAATCATGACTTCTTTCTAAGGACTTGTCAGTTTTAAGGTTGAAGAGAGGCTTTGAACTCTAGAATACAGGGAAGCCTCCTGTGAAGGGTGCAATAATTTTGGAAATCTCTTAGAAATTTGTGTGATTTGCAAGAAACCTCCTCAGCGGTGGGGGAAGAAACCAAGTTGACTTGAAGTTGTTCTCTGTTTGTAATCTTGAGATTACATTTTTTTTATTAAACCAAAATAAATGAACAAACAAAAAAACCCACAAAACAAAAATCCATCTACAATAAACAAATCAGAAATAGGCTGTACCTTCTTAAGTATGTGCTGTAGCTGTATATAGCATCATGCCTAGGACTGCAATACTCATATTCTTAGCTACACTCTTGACTACATTCAAAGGAAGAACAAGAAGAATGTCTTACACTGTAGTAAGCTGTATAAATGACCTGATGACTAGGAAAACTTCCCCTTTTTCTCACATTTTTTCTTTTTTATTATTTTTTTTCTTTTCCTCTTTTTTTTTTATTGTTTTCCTTTTTAAGTGCGGGAAGCAAATCTGAACTTTTCACCTAGTTATTAGTGAGGAAGAGTTTGGATGAGATGTACCCAAATGCAGTTTACCTTGGGGTTTGCAGACATGCTGCTAGTCCCCTGCTTTCACAGTAGCAGTAACCCAATTTCGTGCTCTTTTCTACCTCCTCAATATTGTTATTCATGATTGCAGAAGCATCAGAAACCATGTCTTCATCTCAGTCTTGCTTCTAATCTTTATCACCTCACCAACACAATATTGTCTTGATCATCTTTCGGTATCCTGAGGGGGAATGCCAGCCCAGGACTGCCTTCATTCTGTTACTGGACCTTGTGAGTAGCTTGGATGAGAAAGCCAAGAGCTTCTAATGAGCTGATTGATGTTAACTGACAGTCAACTGACAGTGACAATCTATTGTCCAGCAAAACAAAACAACATGTGCACAATTACTGTCACACAAAACCTCCTGGTGCTTGTGCTTGTTCACAGATGTCAAAAAGCTGGCTGTGTGTAGGTGTTTTGAAATCCCTGAATAAGGCTGTTCAGCACAAGGTGGCCTTTTTCTGCCTTATCGGATAATTTCAAATAAATTCCTTTTTGTCTGTTGCTGCTTACTGGGTCAGTGTCCTTAGAGAATCAAGGTGTGATACTGTCAAAGTGCCCGAGGTAACTGGATTCATACCTCTGCCAGAAGAGTGGTACTTTCTAGCATATGGCTTAGTGAGGATTGCCAGCAGATGTCTAAGGCATCTCCAAATGTAAAGTTAGACAAATTTTGCTGGATTTTTATTCTGGTTGGGATACCAGTTTAAGTAAATGAACAAAAAGTTCTGCAACTGTAATTTGGTGAAAAACGCATAGGACTTTTCATTTATTATCTTGTGAGCTACCAAATTTTCACAGAAATAGAGTGAATGGAAAAATTTAACTGCAAAGGCAGGAAGATTTTTTCTGCTCTGAGGAAACACTGTCAAGCACTGGAACCTGTTGCATAGAAAGCTAGTAGAACCTACTTCACCTTGACTTTCTTTGAGCAGAAACTTGGACTGCAGGACCTCCAGAGGTCTCTTCCAACACATTGGATTCTGTTCCTATGGTTTCCAGCTATCTGATAGCATTGCTGCATATGCTACTGATCAGCTCAAGTTAACAGCAAATAGAAATGGGATTATTCATAGCAAATATGGGCAGCTATTTTTTGCCAAAGGTTTTCAAGCCTATATTTTGTAGTTTAAACAACACCAATAGGCAGTTTAATATTATTGACAGTAGCAAATAATTCTTAACACTGGCAATTTCTAGTCCATCAACTGCACACCAGTAATATTTCAAAAACTGCAGCTCCCTACTAAGTGTTCAACTCCATGTTAGGGCTAAAGCCTGGATCTCACAATAACTTTTTTGGACAGCTCAGCTGAAAGTTCACCATTCTTCCCACTCATTCCCAGTCTTGTAAGTAGTAGGTATATTTAGCTACCCTAACCAACAGTAGTTGAAGGAACTGTGTTCTCATCATGCCTCCTCTTCTTTTGGCTGTTCACTGTTGTACTGCAGCCTTCACATCATGCTTCTGTTGATTCTTAATGCAGTTGATGATTGTGCTTCCAATCTGATGTTGATTCTTTCAGTGAAAACGTTCAGCCACTGGCAAAGCTGAGCTTACCAGCTCTTATCCACCCTGCCAACTCCTTCCCTTCCTTGAACTTCCCATTGTACTGCTGGAAGCGGTAAAATGGTGTTTCCCCTCCCCCTCAGTCAACTGATGGCTCCCCCAGTGATCCCCCCAAGCCCAAATGGGTTTTACATATCCATACTTCAGCCAAGACCCTGTATAGCACTGCCTGTGTGCAGTGAAAAGCAGTAAGTAAGCATTTCATCAGATTTGCCACATATAATGTTCAGGAAAATCAAGCATTGTTTTAAAAATTGTAGATTTAAAAAAGGATGGTCAGTGCTTGTCTTCCATAAATTCCCTGACAATCCCCACAGAACACAGACTTCAAATATATACTTGGTTACATATATGTATGTGCATATCTATATGTATGTGTGTGTGTATTTATAGTACACTATACCTAGTTCAAAGGGAAAGGGTTTGAGTTCTGAATTACCTTTATGAAGTTGTCTTTCAAAAGTAAAAAAAAAAAAAAAAATTACAAAAAGTCTTTGAAATCTAGTAATACACCACAAAGAAAATTATATTATTATTATTTTTATAAAGAAGTCTAGATTCATAAAATGTGAAATCAGAAAGTCTCTGTTCTATCCCAAACCAGAAAACTGCCTTGCAAATGTGTAAGTACGATCTGAGGAAATATTAAGATAAACATTTGCAACGAATCTTCAAGTTTTATCAGGAATTTTCTGTTCAGAAGCTGTGAACTAGCAATAGAGGGGAGGTGACGTGGTGACATTTGCCTTGCCCAAATTATTAGAAAGAGAATATCTAAGGAAAGAAACCCAAGTCTGTCACTGAAGGAGTTCACATGAAATAAAAAGCCACTGAAGAAATATTCAACGGTTCAAAAGTGCATAAGTCAGAGAAATCTGTAGACAGATAAAAGTCATGGTTACATTAATATTTGCTATATAGCTCTAGGTAAACCTACATGTCCCAAAAGTTTATTGCAATTCATCTTTGAAGAAAGGGAAGTGAATGAGAATGGATATCTGTTCAAAATATTTGAGAACTGATGCTAAAAAAAAGTGCAGCTAGCCAACCAATATGACAGCCATCCAGCTGCAGAAAGAACTAAATTAGAACTTTCTGAAGTTTGTACAAAAGGATTTATTTTGAACCTGACTTAGTAAATCACTATCTTAGGTTTGGTTTCCTTCTTCCTAATGTTGTAGATTTAACTCATCTATCAGATTTTAACAACCTGAAGACTTTCAGCTGTCACTTGTGCAGTGTAGAGCCACCACTTTCACAGAAGATGTTTTAAATGAAAAATTAATTAGTTAATTTTCCACTAACAGCAAAATAGAGCAACTGAAATGCTTGCTCAGCAGTTAGAAAGACCAGACACCACTGTCACAGGCAGCCATCTTATGCAGGCTCTTCACCGAGGTCAAGTTTTCTGTTCATGTATATAAGATTTCTAGAAAATCAGTATACATTTTCAATGTATTAATCACTGAGAAATCAGCCCAGAGTAGCCACAAGATGTCGTTGCAAGCCTACTAAGATAACTAGTGTTGGGGTTGGAAAAATATAAACAAATAGCATGTTAGAAAATACATCTAATTTTCTACTTCATAAATTAGTCTAGAATAAAAATACAAATAATTTTTTTATTATATATTAAAAAAGTAATTTTCCATAGTTTTTATCTTGTCACTTGGGAATACAGAAAGTTTGAGTTCATGGGTTCTTCATATCAGCATTATGGAAGGTATTTGCTTGAAATGATACATATGCTTATGCGAGGTAAAACCAATAAATAAATAAAATACTAGAAAATAAAATAAGAAAATCGCAGAAACACTATGAATACTTAGGAGTTTTAAAACATTATTTTCATGCAGTCTTGTATTTAAATTATTCCTTTGCAAAGATTCCCACACATAGATAATTAAGACTTTTTACTGTACAGTGTTCTTGAAAGCAGAGATTTACATTCTTTGTGAGGTCCTCATGAACATGAGGATGTAATAAAGACAAATTTTTATGACTGGACTATAATATTCTCCCAAAAAAGGAACATTAAGAAATGTAATGAAGATTACTTTTGTTACAATTAGATAAAATTTTAGACCTGATTCCTTTTAGTTGAGCTCCCAAGATCAGTTTAATTATGAGTGAAAAGATTTACAGGGAAGCCTAGACTCTTTGATGGATATTGAATAGGTCACAATATAATTTAGTTATTATCACGGCATCAATATCTAACATTTAGATGTCTCACCAGCTATAAAATCTCCAAGTATCACATACCGTGATTGGAAATGGGAGGTATGTATGAATTCAGGGATTCATACTAAATGACCAATCACTGAAACATGTGGAAAATACTAAGAAAAAGGCTGATTTGTTCCTGCGTCTTGCAAAGTGCCCACTTCCATGACTCAGGAAGGTACTTTCACTCTTCTGAAGCTCAGTTGAATATTAATGAGGGTTAATATTCTCCAAAGTACTATAAAGACGTTCACTATTGAGAAATGCAATGTAATTAATGCTGGAAGAAAAAGAAACCAAACCAAAATTACCTTACCAGGTGTATATTTAGTATATTTCTTTGGAAAAGAAACCTGGACAAACACACTGGTGTATCTGTGCTCAAAGTCCATAGCCAGAGTGTAGAGGTGAACAGATAATTCTTTGCAGAGATTGCAATATTGCTCTTCTGAGAATTTTGATTCTGTAAAATTATGACAATTCAGAATTTTCTACTAAAAAATAAAAAATACAACCTTCTTTGTTAAAAAAGAATACAGTGTGAGATTGTCTTTTTGTTCTGGTATCACAGACATTTCTGATCTAATTTCTGTACATGACCTGAGCAGATTCATTGTTTTTTCCAAGTTAATCCATGTTCTGTTAATTAATGAACTGCCCTTCAATTAAATCTTATAGAAATTTACAGCAATTGAATGATCCTCAGAGTCTATGGTCTGATTCCCAGTAGTATAATTAGGAAAACTTTTAAAAAGACCCTTATTTCTAAATATCACCTCTTTTTTGCCTGAAATTACATGTTTGTTCATCACCTCTTAGACATTTTATGAACTTCAAACATAATTAGTTTGGTTATGTGAAAAAGAAGTATTATTGTGAAAGGAAAACCACAATTCCCTTGACACTGATAAGATTAAGATATGGTTATTTTTCTTGCTTCCTGAATATAGGATGCTACCCAGAGAGTGACAAATGGTTTTAGTGTTATAACAAAGAATATCTCTCCTTTCACTATTAGGAGTTCTTTTATGCTTTTTGGACAAGTATTTTGCAACAGCTAACGATTCTTAAGTGTAAGAGATCTCACTTTTGTTGTATAATACCATTATTATCTTATAATAAGACAAAAAAAATTACAAAGAATGTGGATCAAAGCTATAGCCATATGGCATTTAATAAAAATTTGCAGTTAGAATTGAAAATACATGAATATTTTTGTGATGATATGTGAAACAGAAAGTAGCCATTGGATATTTTTATTAAATTTTGCCTAGATATCTTTTAGACTCTAGAGGGAAAATCCATTCTTATTTTATTTTTTTTCTTCTTTTTTGCTATGTCTATGTCTAAATTTATCAGCACAAAGTTTCTACCTCAGTGGGAGCACAGCTGGGGTCTTATAGCCAAATTATTTTTGTGTTTTGGTCTAGTTTATAAGGATTTGTAAACCTATAAAGGTTCAGAATGTAACAGGCAGAAGCATACTGAAATCATCAGTAAACAGTAGTGATTTTGTGGAAAACTGTGTGTAAAAAATATCTGAGAAAACTGTAGGGGTAGGAATGTTCAAATAACAACCTCAAAGAGTCTATTGTTGTGGTAGGACTTGATGAGATGGTGGGAGACACTGAAGTTGTGCCAGTTGAGATGTTTAAAGCAGAGATGATAGTCTGTCTCAACATTATCCTCTCCATTTGAAAAATATGCAAGGAATGCAAAAGGCAGATAGTGCCTTTGAACAATCTTTCAGTGTAAGGACAATATGCATAAAACCAGTGACTGCTTATTAATAAGTCATATGAGGAACTGGGGATGGGAATTACCAGAGAAAGGCTTTCTGAAAATCTGAACCACTGGTAAAGTAAGGAAAGCAGGTAATGGAAATGGGGTTTATCTATGGTTTTTGATGAGGTGGTACCAAGTGAAAATATGTGCATCATGTAATTTGAAGATCAACATTGGAAGAAAAATATGCCAAGTGATTATGACTGGTCATCCATCACATAGGAGTATTAATTATTGTGAAGTTTTGATAATGATATACTGCTAACAACATAAGAATATTCTTTTGAATGCTGAATAAGGTAAGATTTGTTAGGTCATGAAATAAATCATATTTTAGGTTATTCTCATTGTGGAAAAAAATGACTGAGATACTTGGATTATTCTGAGACGTGAAATACATTAGTTGGACAAGTCTTCATGAAATAAAAACTAAAAATAGGGAAAGGGAAGCTGGAGGGTAAAAAACATTGGCTTGACATTGCATTACGAAGCTCATGATAATACATAAAACATTGATTCAGTACAAATGTTTACTTTCTGATAAAAATAAGATGGTTCTGCTCCTTAGTGGGGATTTCCATGATGTACACTTGCTTTCACTACCTGAGTCAGTCATCCTTGTTATACTCCCTGTTGTGGAGCTGGGGGCTGGAAGATCTGTCTGCTGGACTTCTGAGTCCTCATCAATCTGCTAAGAGTATGTAAAGAGTAAGGAGCCCAATTTTATTTGAAAACTTAAGCTCAATTTTATTTGAAAACTTTGCAAATGAAGCTCAGTTATTTAAAATGAGATTCCCGCTCTTTAGGAAATTTCCAATTTTTTTTTTTAATTTGCCCCCCCCCCCCCCCCCCCCGCCCTTCCCATCAAGTTCCTGTAAAATGGAAATTCTGATATTCTGTCAGCATTAGTCACAAACTGCTACTTGGTCAAGAAAGACCAGTTTGGTTGTATTAGCTGCAGTGGACTTGCAAAACAATTTAAATCTGTATCCCTGAATTGTTCATAGAATTTGAGGGAATGATTTAAAAAATTGGTTTAGAGTACCCTCTTTCTGATTTGATTTGATTCGATTTGATTTGACACATAAGCATGTATAGGTCAGGGAGCATGATGGGACTATGTGTTGAACCAATGCATTTTATTTTGTCTCAAAGTGTTTTGTCATGGGTACTGCTGACATCTAATTATCACATTTTGGTTTTCTCTGTCCAATTAACTATGATAATTAATATTACATTTATCTGAAACAAATTTCAACACAGTATGTTTTCTCTTCTTTCCTTATGTGCAGAAATTGTTCGTTTTACTTCCTGTCCTCCAAGTATGAGCTAATAACTTCATTTGAAATGTATCTCTATATAGTTCTAGCTATACGCATATGCATATATAATTTCATTGTACCCAAACAATAAAATAATTATTGTCAGTATTTTAACTATGCAGCACTATTCTCCATTCTGCTTCAACTGTTTTTGGCTGGAGTACGAAGGCCCTATGTTTTTCTCTATATGATTTAGAAAAAATAAACTCCCATTAGAGAAAATTTGACTCAAAAAAATTGAGTCAGAGAGCAAACAGGATTTTGCACTTCACAGCCGCTTTATAAAGATTGATCAATTTGGTCCTGGCTGCTTACCTTGATTTGTTTTTTTGGTTTCCCTCCTGTATTGAACTGATTAGTCTGAACCTTTCTCACTCAGATTAATGTGCTTTTGTAATAGGCCTGATTGACTCAACCCAAAATTTTCAGCCTGGTAGTATAATTTAAAAATACACAAGTAATAACAGGTCTTCCCCATGGAAACATCTTTCCAAAACAAACCCCCTTGCTTACAAGTGAAACTTTATCACCATTCTTTGTTCTATCAAGGTCACAGCATCTTCCTGAATGCTCTCTTCTGGAAAAGAACATTGGGGATGTTCTGTGTCCCATCTGTGATCTACTGTGGATAATTAATCTACATTATTCATATATCATTCATATCTTTAGGTAAAGAGCAGGGATACCCTGTGTTATATTCCTCTGTGTGGAAACACTCTATTTATATCAACTGTGGGAAAGATGAATATGGAATTAATAATGTAGCATTTGATCAGGGATTTTTTTCCCAAATTTTTCAGTTTCAGTAGCAATAGCCAATAGTTATAGTAATAACATAAAATGATGTATTTAATATTTAGAATTTACATAGCACTGAAAGAGGTATAGCTGACATATGCAAGAGCTATTTTTACAATCAAGTATCAAGGCAACAATTTCAGTTTTCCTTGATTCTGTGGTAGAATAACTGTTTCTTACTTTTCATTTGGTAAAGAGTCTGGAGTGAGCAGCATGATGGAGAAAGGGAGAAATTACATACAGGAGGAATATAGAAGGAAGGGAGGTCAATCAGTTATGTAAGAGATTTTTTGTGGGAAATCCAGTAGTTAAGGTTAAATAATTGCCTCTGGAAAAGGTCACTCTCCTTCCTTAACCCATACTACAAACACTTCAGCTCATTTTCTCAGTTCCAGTACCTTGGTCTTGACTACAGTGTGTTGCTCAGTTAGATAAGCTAGCATTACTAATAGAAATATTATGCTAATCCCTAGTGACACTTAGTATACTTGAGTGTCTGTATATTTAATGTGAAAATCTATCTTCTGCAAAATATGAATACTAATAATTTGTCTCAGTTCAAGACCTTATCTTTCAGTCCCATAGTCAAAGCCATAGATAATCCTCCATCCCTCTGAAGAAAATATTGCTCAAATGAAGGTCTTATATTCTGGGTTTAGATCCTCATACTAGTTAGAATCTAAATTCTTTAAATTTAAAAAGAAAAAAATTACTGCACTGACATTTTGAAATTTTTTCCCCATGATCTTAATTCTGTATACATTTAAGACACTTTTTATTGTGCCAAATGATGAAATGTCATTGATCGGTATTTCACCAAAATGAATGTGGTTGATGAAAAATATAATGTTGGTATTTTAAAATATAACTGAGGAAAATGAAATTAAATGTATAGAATTCATATAATAAGAGTTGTCTACTTCATGGTAAGTAAAATACCCTATTTAAACTTCACTGCATATGGATCTACACATGTATACACCAACATATAAAAAAAAAAGAGGAAACTATCATATACAGATCAAGCTATATGTATTTGATAAATAAAAGTGAGGCTATTTTATTCAACACTAATAAAGAATATGTATTTTCTTCATCATTATGATATCTGAATTAACTGGAGATATTGCATTACACACATAGATTAGACCAGAACTGAATTCAGCAGAAATGGAGAAAGAAGACATAGAATTTTAAGTAGTTCTGTGATATTGCAGCCTGTATGACTGTCCTGAAGATTTGCTGTCCCTAATGAATAATGCATAAAGTGTGATTTCTTTCAAAGGAAAAATAGGCTATCTAATGAAAACTTTAAAGGGGGTTACAATTTACCTGCCTGAACTAAAAAGATAGCTTATTATCAATAAAAGAGTATCAATCCTAGAAAAAACAGCTTTTTCTCTGTTTCCAGTTATTATCTAACTTGTTTTCTTTCTGAAGATGTTGTATTAAAAATATGACATGTTAAACCCAAAGTAGTTTGCACATCACTAGGTCAATATATTTTTTATGTCTAATTTGAGGTAAAAAGATGAGTGACAAGATGTGATAATATGCCACTAAAAGCTAATTTCAATATGCTACCCACCAACAATACAAGGACATGACATATTTCTTTTGTACATTTTTTTCCTTTGTTTTTTCTTCATTAGCTTTCGAATGAGGACTGAATTTACTCAAATGTATTTCTTGTTCCGTATTACATTTGACACTTGTTATTTTGTCAAGAATGCATGGATGGCAAAATAACAGTGTCAGGAAAGTAAAATTAAGAAGAATCAATATGTCTGTTGAGTTCAGTGTGAAGACTTTTATTCATCTCTAAAGAGCTGAAGGCTCTTAATTGATTTCGTGGCATATGTGTGTCATATAGCAGTCGAAAAGGGAATGCAATCTACAATATCAATCATTCTGGAAAGATTCCTGAAAGGATTAACATAATTACTGCATAGTCTAGAAGGCTGGAAGTCTATGCTTGTGTGGTATAGGCACAAACACTGATTCTGAAAGAATTAGAAGAACTGGATGTTTAATGTAACATTTATGACTTGTTTTTGTAGTGCCTTTAAATGACATCAGAAATCTATGCTAAATGAGTGATGAAACAGAACTGTTGTAAGTGTAAGCATGTTGTAAGCATTGCACAATCTGATTCTGCTGTCAGTTAGATCAACATACAGCAGAAATAAATCCACTGAAATTCCTGGGGATGAGCTTAAAGTCAGACTTAAAATATTTAAATGGATATAATAAAAAAATCCAGATTATTTCATTTAGAAGCACTCTTTTGCTGTCAAAAGTGCTCAAAAGTAAAAAATGCTTTGTAATTTAGTCTCTACACTCTATCTTCTGAACACTTTAAAAAGCTGACTTTGTACTCCACTTGATTTGAAGTTATTTGGTGACTGCTTGGTTTGTCAACACATAGAATATTTTGCTCACAGTAATGTCTTTGCTAAAGTGCCTAGGAAGGAGTGCAGTTCTTGCACAATTTCAACCACTTTTTCAGCTCTATAATAATATAAAATCTGGAGTTAGGTTAAACATTATTGCAGAACCTTGTGTCCTAACAGTTGTTAAATTTCTTTCTTTCCAAGGAAGTATTTCCTGGACCATGATTTCTATGTGAAATTTTGTTAAACTAGTAAAAATCAGCCTTACCATCCCTCCTTAACTGCATTTATTGCAGTATAGAAAAATAATAGTAAATAGTCAGAATCCATGTTACAAATCATTATTTAAGAAAAACCCACTATTTTTAATGCAACACATATACCCATTTCAAGATTAAAAAAAACCATTATGCATACAGCTAACAGAAAAATACAGAGTTATTATAACTGATTGTAAGAGAGATTCTGAGACAATGACATTAAAGGGCTGTTAGAGCATTTATCTACAGTGTTCACTAATAGCTTCAGGTAGAAACAGTTCTTCCAATCGCAGAGCTGTTAATTTTTTTTTTAATTTGAAATTTACCCTTTTGCTCTCTATTAAAAATTAATGACTCTCTGACTGATTTTCTTCATGTAGTATATAGAGTATATTTTCCTGCACTCTGGTTAGCACAAAATATAAAGAATACAGAAAATTATAATCAACGAAAAAGTAGGACTTAAAAATTATAGTAATTTTTCTTCAGCTCTACCCTTCTATGATGGGGAGAAATATTGCTCCTACAGAAAAAGGGACAGAAGACACACTGAAATGAAGTACTTGAGCATCAGTTCCTATATTATCTAGAAGTAGTCCAGGTTGTTGCAGAACCATTCAGGGCTTTGTACATGACTTTCAAACAATAGCTAATTTAGCTCAGTTTAACCTATTTTTAGCAAGACAAAGTAAATGTATAGCTCCTCAAAAGCAGCTTTTCAGGCTGGAGCTATCATTAAGAAAATGTTAAACTAATAAATTTTTATTTACATATATGCAATTGCAACACAGCCATCATATTTACTACATCTATGTATATATGCAAAAATAGAGGATTCATATTAAATGTGTTTTTTCACAATAGTCAGAAGAATAACAGATATAAAAAATAGCCAGAATAAGAATATTTCAACTAGCATTGGGAAGACATATATATTCTTCTTTATAGCTGATTAATCTGTTCGGCACTTAGAATTCTATACAGGAGAAGTTCTGCTCTATGAGCATTAAAAATGAAAAGCAATGTGTCTAAGGCCAAAGCAGGGTACTATGTAATATGTTAACTCTATATACTTCCTCCACACATAATGAACTTTATTAAACATGCTTTTCATAAATAGCATTTAAGCTATAGTTCCTAAAAGTATGTCATGAGCTGGTGTTCCCCATCAAAACCTAAGTGGCTGTCTAGTAAGTGACTAATTTTCGGCAGAATATATGAGAAAATTTTATCAGTAGCTTAGAGTTGGTATTAGATGATTACTTATACATGTTAATGTAAATTATCATATAATTATACTAAATTTTATAGAATGATAATTATTGTATATTTGAAATAATATGATTACATAAGTGGTTTATATGGACTGTGTATGAAATAATGACATATATATATATATACACATGTGCAGATGTATGTTATCTTTTAAAGCTAAAGAATAAGTGGGAAGTACCTTCCATATTATGACCTTTTGTGAGTAAACCATAATTTTTTAATATTTACTTCTCTCAGGTTGCATCTATCCCTACAAATATACACAGAATATAATATAAATAAACATATATTACAGAAATTTGTATATTGGAAAGAATGCATTTTGCCTATTTTCTAAACCATTCAAAATGGTAACTTCAAAATTTGTGATGGATAATTAATGCACAACAAGAAATCTGTAAATGTGTAACAGTTTTACCCTGGTCCTGAATGGAGTAGGGCTTCTGCAGGTCTAAATGTAGTGTCAGATTGCTGTTCTTACAGCAGTAGTTAGACAGGTAGTTGCAGATGCATGCCTTCAGAATTCTAGCAAATATTTTTTCAACTCTAATATAGTAAAGGTTTGCAGGAGTTTATGTGAGTGGAAGCAACTCTTTTCTTCTGATTAGCTGAGCTGCTATCAGAATTCACGTCATGTCCTTTTGAGTTTAAAATTCCATTTAGCAAGCATAACCAAAGCACAGGTCTTCAGAGACAGCAATATTGTTGAAGTATACTATTATGTAAAAATATTACAGATTGCTGCTCTTCAAAAAGATAATGAAAAACAGTGCACTATGGTGCTTTCAACAATCAAATTGCAAACATAAAATATGCATAACAGCAAAACACTGGGGATATAATTCTAGATTGCTAGTCTCACTTTCAGAATGCATAATATATCTTACCTGTCTGTGCCTTTATTGCATTTATTTTATTCAGGTAATAGTTCAGACACAGACTGAGTCTGAAGTCTCTCAACCTATGGGAAACAGTTTACTATTTGTAAAATTAGGATATGGTATGGTTTTCCTTATTTAAGCATTCTCTTTATTTTTTATTTACATTTACTTGTTTTCTCAGGCTCTGTTTTCTCATAGGTATCTATGTGCTACAGCAAAAAGAAAAGAAAACTGTCTCAAATTCCTAAGAAATTACACTATTTTCTTATTTAATGAAGATGACATAACACTGTTGAGTAACTATGAATGATGATGCTCACATACTGAAAAAATGTCAGTTACATAATCAACATAGTCTAGGAATTTGCTACTGTGATGTTACCTAATGCCATGTGAAATGTTTTAGTTCAAAGTGTTAGCCAATACCTGTGTTTTCATATCTAGGAACATTTGTAAATTTCAGTAAAAGTTGTTGAACTTTTTTGGATATGCCTTCCTTCCTTCCTGCCTGCCTGCCTGCTTTCTGGTAAGAATTTATTGAAATAGTATTCTATTTATACATATAGAAAATATAAAATATCAGTTTTAAATTATGGGGTTTTTTTAAGAGAAAAAAATCTACATTCAATATAAAGACTTTAAGAAAAAATATCAAAACAGAATTGAAACATTGTTTGGGAGGAGTGACAACTTCTGGGTTACCACAAATAGTTTTTATGGATTTTTTATTTGCTTGTGTATTTATTTTGTTTTATTTGGTTGGGGTTTTTTTTGAGAAGATCATAGAAGACACTATCTTCATTTTGAGTCAGTTTTCTACATGACCAGTGAAATGAACAATCAATTTTTTGCATTCTATGCCAGTTGTCAATCTGCCAGTGTGTGGTACTAATGCTATTTAAACAAAGCTGGTTTTGTTTCATTGCCAGCAGCTGAGCCAGTGAGTTGTAATGATGGAATTGGCTATTCTCTGGAAAATGCAACAGTGACTCTGAACAGAGACTTGGCTAACTACATAAATGTGCCATATTTTCATCAGGCATTTTTAACGTATGGTATTTCTGATAAAAATTCATTATTTCTATAAATCATAAATAAAAAATCTATGACCAGTTTAAATGTTCTTCCCTGTATAATAAATGTTAAGATGTGTGAATACATAATTAAAGGCAGCTTAGAGTACTGCGATTTTATAGAAAAGAAGCCAGATTGGTAAAGCTGCCAGTGGCAAACCCATTTTATTTCATTTAATAAGCTTTTAGTTGTTGGATCAAGCCCAGTCTTACAAAACATCGGACTTTGCCAGAGACATCTCTTATTCATAAAATAAAGGCAAAAACTCTTGGACCTCCTTCCCATTTACAGTTTCCTAATTAGATAGTGGGCAAGCCAGCAGAAGTGATCCATGAACTAGCTGCAAAGCATTTTGTGTGCTGAATCAGGGGAATTAAAACTCTATCAAGTTATATACAAACCTATAGCAGTAATTTAGAAGAACATAAGAATGTAAGCAATTCCTTTAGATGAGTTCATGGTGGGAATGGCTAACCATCATACCCTCTAATATTTCTTCCTCTCTGAGCTTCAGGTTTGGTATTATATTTAGCTACGACCAGGTGGCAAATATTTACTTCTGGCAGTGTTTATTTGGGTTAAATGACCTCATAACTGACAACAGCTGATTGAAAACAGCTTGAGATCCCCAACACACTCTTAACTACTCTAACTTAGTAGCGTCTGTGACATCCTACTATCTGGTATACAGGGCAGTTGTAGAGGAAGTTAACAGATGGTTTAGAAATTGCTGCAGGGAAGGGTCTCAGATGCTTTTATCTTGTAAGGGAGCAGAGTATCCTCCTGCTAGATGGATTTCACCTGAGTACCATAGGGAGCCTTCCAGTCTTCAAGCTGGTATGAATGGTAGGAACTGTGAAAGATATTTCTACAACAGCCAGTTTTAACATGAGGGATGAGTAGGCCTTTACAACATGTTATGTAAAGTACACAACCTTTCATTTCATTACAGACTTCTTAAAGTGATAAGTTTTGGAAGATGAATCTTCTTACTTGATCTTTGTATGAAAATCATTTTATACTTTTCATTATCTTCTTGTCTATTTTTAGAATGGATCTTAAGAAAACTTCCTTCCCTGAAAGGATACTCAAACATTGGAATACGGTGTCTAGGGAGGTGTTGGAGTCACCATCCCTGGAGGTAAAAGATCTGTAGATGTAGTGCTTAGGTATATGGTTTATTGGTGGACTTGACAGTGTTAGGTTTATGGTTGGACTAGATGACCTCCAGAGGTCCCTTCCAAGCCTAACCATTCTGCTATGTGATTCTATGTGAGCCTAGTAACATCTTATCTTGTAATGGGGAACAAAACCTTCACACTCAACATGCATTTTCACCATGGACTTATACCTTTGTGTACTTTGTTTATTTTCTGTTCTCTGTTTCTTTCTCTGTGATTGCTAAGATTTTATTTTCTTGCTGTTTTGATGCTGAAGTGGAACATTTTTACAGTAATAAATGATAATAAATAATAGCCAATATTTTGCTTCTACAGCATTCTGGTTGCCTGGCAACTTAAAATGTTTCTGTCAAACTCCCGAAAATACTTGAGTCTTCAGAGACCTTGAGAAGGAAATTATTGCAAGGTGACCTGTTTTAATTCTACCTCAAGAATGGCAGATCTTTGGGGCATCCTAAACAGTTTGCACACACACTTTTATTAACGGCCCGCTTAGGCATTTTTATTCTATAACTGATTATTTTATTATGGTGTCTTATAAAGTACTTATTGCAACTGAGAACTGATGAATTATGTCCACGTTTGCCTTTGTGACCCTATAAATCATACAATCTTTAAGGGCTTTAAGATAGCTGGGACTAGTCAAGCAAAGTCCTGCAGTCACAAATCTAATTGTTTTGTGCATTAGTGACGGCTGCTAATTCACCAAAGATATTTCATAACTTTACTACTAAAAATTTGGCTTTTATTATGTAAACACATTTGAAAACAAATCACCTGTTGGGAAAAATGTGAAAAAAGTGGTTTAAGCAGAAAGAAAAATTTTAACAGTAGAAAGCATATACCAGAACTCAGCTGGAGAACCAGAACCAGAACTCAGAAAACATGAAAAAGATAGACATGAGCAGAAGAAAGTAGGCTTTGAGCTTCATAACATTCTTTCAGTTTGAAAAACAATTTATCTTTTTATCCTCTGTCTCATTCTATTTCTGTATACAAAGTAACCTTTTCTGCTTCAGGAAAATTTTGTGGGATGAGAGGACCTTTCACTGGTACAAATTCAGCATAATGACCTCCCTGTCTGCTTTCATTTTTGCTCTGGAAAACAGCATTTCTAAAAAGCATCTAGTTCTTAAGCATTCATCAAAGCACATTCCTAAGGAGAATATCCCAACAGATCTGTTGAAAGGTTATAGCATTTGAGAATTTGTCTGCTTTTTCACCTATACTCACTATCTAAGATGTATTGCCTACCCTTACAAATCCTGCATCTGTTTTATCTCCAGACCTCAGCGGTAATGCCAGCAGTATGCAAAACTGTCTTCAGAATTTCCAGGAACTGAAAACATTTCTATCATTGAAATGGCAATGAACATTCTAGTGCATCAAATGATGTACAGAACAGTTTGATTTTTGAGGTTAAATGTAATTGCCATGAAATAAAATCCTCACTTGGGAAAAAGAAAGATTACTTTCCCCTAGGTGCCTCATCTTTGAAAATATTTTCAGTTCCTCCTAATACTCTACCTGTACACCACAACAGAAGTGTTCTGTCTGCTTCCAAAACCTACAGCTTCACCCTACAGCACTGGTGCTAGGGAAATGACACCTTATACCTTCCTATCCTGTCCTTTTCCCTTCTTTCTGGTTTGTATTTATGTTTTTCCCTTCTAATCTACAGGAGGGAATATAATCTCACTTTCCATACATCCCTGCAACAATTTCCAGTACTGATGTAGTATTCCACCAGACTGAGATTCAAACTGAGAAGTCAGTGTAAAGACTGGTTAGCTGCTACATAATAGGTGAAGGATAAAGAGTGCTCTTCCTCTCTTAACTTAGTGTCCAATTCCATACCAATGTCAGAGAAGAACATATTTTCTGCTTATTAACTTGTCAATGAATTCTACCTGTTCATTGGTATATGACTACTAAGAAAACTAAAAATATATGTTTATATTTAAAGTCACTTAAGAGCAGTACTTGAAATAATTGCTTCTATAATTTTTTTCAGGAAACAAACACTAGGTAAAAACCACCTGCAATGCTCATGATTTCCCCCATACTAACAGTCATGGATAACTTCCAGTCCATGTAGACCAGTCATGCAGTGTTCAATTGATTCCTTTGTGATTTAAAACTTCAACAGAGATGATTTTAATACTACACTGTAGGAGTAGTCTAACTAATAATAACAGTTTATCCTCATAGCAATAGATATGTTTGGAATAGAATTAAGAGGGTAATATGGAAAAAATGAAAAAAAACAAGAATTGAATGATTTAGTTCTGGGATAGAAGTGTGAGAAGCAATTTAGCCTTTGAACAAGGAAATCAAAAATTACCTTTTACCTGGAAACCAGGCAGTATGAAAAACAGTGTCTCTCAAGTTCTTAATGCTCCTCCAGGAAAAAAAAAGATGTCTGCAGATTGAATAATAACAAGGTTGTGGTTTTTTGGTTTTGTTTTCTTTTTTTTCCAGGGGACAAAGAACTACGTTGAAATCCCATCAGAACATTTCAGCAGCTTATCTTAATGTTAGGGTGCTATCATATCCAAGAACTAACATCATGCTCTCTAGCTAGGTAGTTATTAATAATGTGTTCAAAAAATGCATTCCCCCTTCACCACCTGAAAGTTTTCTGAAATTCAACAAACTTAATTTATTCACTAATAAAAGTGAGTTGATCTCTCCAACAAATAACTCTCACACTGTAGATTAATTGTGTAAACTTATTAGGATTACCGTTTGTGAGTGTGACTTCATTGGCTAATTAAGCAAATCACTTGATGCTTCTGTTCTTGTCTAAAATAGAAATCTGTACAGAGAGGGTCAAACTCCGCACATTTTCTGCCTGGTGGCTGCAAGAGTATAGATTTAGACCTTCCAAAACTTGCTAGATTTGTAGAATCAGGCTCAGTCAAGTCTTTAACCCCGCCACTTTCAGAATAAGTGGAATGCTTTAAAGGATCTTGCTTTTGTGGCCTATTTTCTCTCCATTATCGGTCCTGGAGTAAACATAAAGAAACTGGATGGGTCCAGATTTACTATTTTTAAAGGCTGATGCTGCTGCCAATGACCTACCTCTTAACCCTAATTCTTATGCCATTATTAGACATGAATAAACTTTGAATGTTCTTGTGAGAATTTTTGCTTGTACCTGTGTGAGGTAATTATTTTTGTTTAATATGGAGTTATAGCCCAACTAAAAGTCTCCCTGGGAAGTCACCATATTACTGAAGAAAATGTTGAAGCACACTGTTAACATTTACTCCCCTCCATATTTGGCTATGCAGATGATGTTGTTGGGAACAAATAAAAATGTTTATTCCATTTCCTTAAATGTCATGGAGAATGAACTTCCTTTTTACATGTTTTAATTGATAAATTGTCTTTTCTCTTTCTATGGTGCCAAGGCAATTAATAACTTTCTTGTGTATAACATAACTGTTTAAATACTCCTTTTTAAAGTGTAAAAAGGAGTATTTGCTTCTCCTTTTCATTTAACCTGTTTTGTCCATGTCACTTATAGAAAAATGAGAGAAATAAACAGGTGTTCATTAATGCAAAATTAGTCTCTAGTGCAGAGAAGACTTCAAAGAATATTTGGATGTCAAGCTACCGATACTCATGATGGCCAAGACCTTCACTTCACAGTGAGCTGCTTTTTAAGTGCCTTCTAGGATTCCAATCTGAAATGCAGTATCCCTCTAAAACTGCAGTATATTGATTTATCCACTGAGAAAAAAAGAGTATAATACATAGATAAATACACTGTTTCACTAACAAGCACCAATAAGTTGACCTTTTTTTGGTAAAACAGAGAAGGTAAACAAACTCTCAAGGTGATTAATCTTAATGTAGCTGATGCAAGCCCAGTGAAAACAATATAAATCACATTAATGTCCTAGAGTTAAATCTAAACATCCCATTGCTGTTTGGGGCATTCATCTTGCTCACCTTCCTTAAGGTCTCTGTGTACCTATTTAGAATTTCAACAGGATTCATATCATTTCCCTGTTTTATTATAATGGAAACGAGGTTGAATATATCTTGCATACTATTTATGTGGGGAAAATCAGTTTAAAAATGCAAACCATTTTCCTTGTATATATGCTAGGAGCAAATTCTCTACGATTTTTTTAAGTTTCTTTGGAAAATGTCATTTAAATGGTGAACCTTTAGAAACTGTAGCTTACCTGCAATTCTGAGTTCCAAATCATTCAACAGTGGCTGGGGAAATAGTTATATGTATTAGACCAGACTTGTCTGAGTTTTTAATATTCGCTATTTATTCAACTTGTAGCACAAGTATTTTAAGTAAAAATATTTAAAGTAGTTTTATGCTTAGGCACAAAATTTGAGTCAATATTCAAATTTAATAAAGTTTATCAGTAATCTTTTTAGAATTAAGCTATTTATTAATTGGTCCACATTCAAATTACATTTAATAGAATGTGTGAGTTTGGGGGGGGTTGGGGGTTTTTTTGTTGTTTTTCTGATGAGCTGGATATGACATAAGCTCCACTTTCTACCCTGTAGAATTTTGTAGTGTGATTCTGTACATTTTACTCATGAGGTATTTTTACTTCAGTAAACTTGTAGATAAATGATGTATGTGTATTCAATAGGTGATCCTGTCATCAGTAAATCCCTAAATGCTCTATGCATTCTATACAGGTTCAGCAAAATAACAAACCATAACAAACATCCCCACTCAAGATACAGTGTATTGCAACTGTTTTGGAAAGAAATTGTATCAAGGTTAGTTTTTGTTATAATTTTTGTGTGTCTTGACTGTAAAGCAATATGAACTGGACTTTATATATGCAGAATATCAAATGGAGGGAGAAGAACATCAGATTTTTTTGGAATTAGAAGATGCATCTCTAGTGCTTATCCTGACACGAATGATCAGCTGCATTTAGTTTGACATAGCCTCAAGTGTTTGCTTTCCATGCAAACTTGAACCACATCAAATATCAGGAAAAGATATTAATGTTGGTTGCACGTAAATGCTGACAATACTATACAAGCTTCTAAAGTAAACCCTTACTTTTTGCATACTCCCAGTACATATTTCAGCTTATGACATCAAGAATATGCAAAGTATAGAAGAAAACTGTATTTTTAATAGGTCTGCTCTGCACAGTGGTTGTTTTAACTATATGAATAGTTCAGATTGTTTACCAGTCATATCAATAATAGCAACAACTGCATCAACATGTATTTAATTAAGGTAGAACTGTTGAAAATGCAAAGACCAATAATTTATTATTTTAATAGCTATTTTTAAATTTTGTCATCTTATTTGTAAATTATAGATTTGGGTTTCACAAAAAATCTTTGTTATGAAAAGGTAAATGATTTTGTAATGCTGATAGCATCTTCTGCCTTAAAACATTGCATGCTTGATGATGACTATGGTTTCTTGACTTTTCCTGCAGGGAACACTTTATGTTGAGAAAAAAAAAAAAAGAAAAAAGAAAAAAATGTCTTGCATTAACTAAGTTGTGACAAATATTTGGCAAAGGTTATTTTGTTCTGAGAATTATGAAAGGCTTAGGGGACCCAAAGAGAACATGATTCTTCGAGTCAGTAGCAAATATCATTCCTTTAGCAAGATGATTTTTTCAGCAGGGGCATTCTCCTGAAATGAAAGGTCATTGAACTGGTCTAATGGCAGTGCTAAATACTTGCTTACCTTATGGTCACTGCAATTCTTAGTCAAGTATTTTTGTTGTCTGTACAACACCTGTAGAATTTTGTAGGAACTTTTGAATTGACAGAGGTTTTAAGAGGCACTCATTTTGTTGATCTGAGTATCTCACCATGTTTCTCAGCCCTGAACTACAGACAGATGAGTTGAAGAGACCAGGAAGAAAGGATGCCCATATAAATCTAATTATTCAGCAGATAGTATATCAGAATGCAAAATTCTTGTTTTTTTCTTGCCTGTGTTTTGGGATTATTTAAAAATAAAAACTGTTGTGCTGTCTTGTTGGATTCATGGGGGTTTAAGTCTCTTGGTCATTGTTGCTGAACATATTCTCCTTCATGTAATAAAAGAGACAAACCCTTTTGGTCCCAATGAATGATTTTCTCACATCAAAATGAATCTGTTTTAAACTTGTTGCTCTCAAACTTGCAGCTCTGAGCATTACAATGTCTAGATAGAATAGCTGGTATACGTACAGCACCAATATAGTTCCATTAACGTAATACTCATTAATTCCCAGAAGCAAGCTAACTAGCCTAACTGAAATGCTAAATAATTGTTACAACAGGGGTTCTAAGTGGGAAGTGTGATTCTAAAATGCTTCTGCTTATGAGGGCAGAACTTACTTGAGTATCATTGCAAGGTACTGTTTTATTACCTGAAACACAACCCGAGATCCAATTTTCAAAATACGAGGAAAGAAAAATTTTTTAAGAAGCTAGAGCATTTAATTTTGTACAGCATTTTACTCCTATTTTAAAGATGATGCTTCCTTTCAAGAATAAAATAATTCTTTTCACTAAAGTATCTATTTTACCAACTACAGTATTAAAAAACTACCATAAGCCTTTGTGTTTGACAAGGTTGCTTTGAATACCTTATTGTGACTATTATTGTAGTAACTGTTTGAAGTGTTAAGTGTCATGTCAAAAGGAAAGTGTCAGCTAAACAATTTCTTTCTAATTTTTGACTAAAATAATTATTATTAGCTTCATGTATCAAAAACAACAAAAAAAAAAGCTTTATTTCATACTTCTAATATCTAACTCCTTTGAACTTAACATATAAAATCTCCCTTTAATGGTTTAAATTTCGATGTCTTTCACTTCCTATAGAGTGAAATATTTTGCACATCTTTTTTTCATGTATTTACCACAGATTTTCCTTTTTGCCTTTTTGTTAGTCTTGCTCCTCAGATTGGCTTGCTTAATAAAGATTTAGGTGTTCAGCAGAAAATAAATACACTGGTTAAAACAGTTTAAAATATAGCAGTAAGTGTATTTAAAAAAGTAATATCAGATTATTAATCCCTATCTGTTTTACTTTGGAATCAGTGGTGGCTTTTTTTCTCTCATTTTTTCTTGAGTAGGCAAATACATCCATTTCTGACTTAATGCATGTAAACTCTTTGTTCAGTGTGCAGGCCCCATGGCCATGTCTCATTACATGTACTTCACTTTTGGATTAAAATGAGTTTTATCCCTTGGATAGTGAGTGCAGAAATCTGCATGATAGAGTATATAGCTGAAATGACCTTTGAATAGTTCCAAAGGGCTATGGGTCTGCCTGTAGCTTAAGGATATTTTGCAAATTTTAAAAGAGATGGTGAAGAAGAAAGATTCTAGTTCATCAGTTGGACAACTTATTACTTTGATACCAGATTTGGTTCTTTAAACAATCATTTACCCTGACATGCGAGTAAAAAATTGAGCTTATCAGAAGCTTAGAGAACTATTGTTTCTACTTTTCACAATGTCAGTAATAGCTCATAATTTTCTTTTCTTTTTAATACAGGAAATGCTGGTTTTTGCAAGGTCAAATTATGTCATTCTAATTACCTTCTGTAATTTCTTTTCCTCTTCTTCCTTAAAAGATTTTTTTAAGAAAACAATGGTGGGGGATTCTTTTTATTTTTTTTTTTCTTCTAATGGAAGCTTGGTTAAGGTAATACTACAGCATCATATTAAACCAGATTTTTATGAGTAACTGATGATGAAAATTTTCTATATAAATTACAATTTGATTTATAAGTCTTTGGACAGTACTTAGCTAAACTTTGGAACCCATTAAGATGAATCAGAAACTTTTAGCTTGTGATAATATGCAAATGAGGTTATACAGTACTATTATGCAAGTAACTAGGATATTCAAATTAACAAAACACAGAGGAATGGATTTTTAAACAAAAAGCTGACCTTGTGGTTTTGAAGGCTAGAGTGCTAACAACTTGGGAATTTGATCATTTGTTTGGCTATAGCACATTGTTAATGACTGTTACTGTAAATGTTCCAACAATTCATCTGAGTCAAGCTTTCGATATTCATCACACACTTCAACCTTTGAGACCCACGTTGTGAGCAGAAACAAGGATACAAGACGAAATAACAGTGAAATCTACTCTGTGGCCTGAGAACATGATATCCAGAAAGAGATGGAATGCATCAGAATTGAGCAATGCATCTTTTGTAGCTTTGTTCAGGCAAGCAAGAATATGAGGTAGGAGATTAGAGGAGGACAGAGTATTCTTTGCATCTTTTAAGCCCAATGACATATAGGCTGTCAATAGTTAAACTTATGTGTCCATTTCTCACAGCTCTCTTAACTTCCAGAGTGGTTTAAACCTGCCAACCTGATTTCTCTGTTCTGTGCAGAAGAGCGAGAGAAGGCAGAAAGAGCTTACACTAAAGCCCAGATGTGTTATTACTGATGTATTTGCTAAATAAGAAAAAAAAGTATTTCACTTTTGTTCACACAGTGTACAAGTGAGCAAATTCAGACTGGATTGCTTACTTATGTGGTCTTTGGAGACCAAAGTTATGTGACCATTGTTACAAATTCCAAAACTTTTATCAGTTGACATACCTGCAGTCCAGGAGCTCTGGAGCCCTTGTATCTTCTAAATAAGTTGTGTTAACTCTAATGAAATTTAGAAGTTTCTATGAATAACAAACCTGGAGGTGTCATGAAGAAGAACAAATTTTCCAGAATATCATAGCAGCTCTGTACAGATGTTTACTGAGGGAAGGCGCAGTGAGAGGGTTTGTCTGTCTGGACCACACCCAGGAAGCCTCTGAATGTCCTCTGGGATAAAAGAAGTCTAGTAGACAAATACTGTGTCTTACACACCTGTGGAGGTCTTATAGTGCAGTATAGGCAATAGTTTTTCTATGCATTGTGAGTAGAACAGAAAATGCATATAGTGAACTAGAACTTTTGCCTACTGTACTTCATCCATCATTGATGTTAGTTCAGATTAACCCGTGGTTAGCCAAATTTATGTATGTCTTTAGATTTTACAGTGCTTTTAAATCTGAATATTAGCATAAGTCAAAGTAGTAGAATGAAGCCAAACATTAAATTAGTGTAAGAGAAGAAGTGTCAAGCCAAAGAAAGTTATTTAGGAAATTTTTTAATTAAACTCATATTGAAACTACAGGAAAAGAAATAATGTAAACATGTAAATTATTTTGAACATTTGACTGCACCATATTTAAAATCTTATTTTGTTTAAAAAGATTTAGTTCTATCCTTTTCCTCTGACATGAAACTACTATGTCATCTGACTTAAGCATTCATGTTAATATCTGCATAATTTAAGGTATAATACTGGAGAAGTAACCTTAGACTCTATAATTTTGTTTTATTTTCATACAGTAATTCCACTGTAAATGCCATCAATGGCAAACATATTTTGTTTCTATATGTTTTTTTCAATGTAAATCACAATAAATCACATTTATATTTGGAATTTTTACTTGAATTTTTTTATTTGTAGGTATAGTTTTCACATACAAGTTTTCACATACCGTACCAAAGTGCTGAATGCTTATTATCTAATTTTGATAAGACCCATTAAACTAAAAATAACACCAGGTCAGACACTTGTAAACTGAGTGAAAAACACAAAACTTACTAATTTTTATTAAATCTGATTGGAAAAACAGTCAACCAGTTTACCAGTTGAGAGGGTTTGAAAATCACATAGTCTTTATGTATAACCACCCTGTTCTAAAATTCTTACTTTATATAAAAATATGAGAATGCATTTCTAGGCAATTTATTCTGAAGGTAATTGCAAGCAAACAATAAAAATCCTGCCTAATGAGCATAGTATTTTTAAACTCGGATAAAAGCTTCAAGAAAAGATCAAAAGGGGTCAGTGACCTGCTACACCACTTTGACACGAATCTATGGGGCCAAATGGGATCCATCCAAGGGTACTGAGGGAGCTGGTGGAAGTGCTCACTGAGCCACTTTCCATCATTTATCTGCAGTCTTGGCTAACCAAGAAGGTGCCAGGCAACTGGAATTTAGAAAATGTGACACCTATCTACAAGAAGGGCCTGAAGGAGGATCTGGGGAACTACAGGCTGTCAGTCTGACGTTGGTGCCAGGAAAGGTCATGGAGCTGATCATCCTGAGTGCCATCAATTGCACATGCAGGACAACCAGAGGACCAGGCCCAGACAACATGGTTTTACAAAAGGCGGGTCCTGCTTGACTAACCCGATCTCCTTTTATGACAAGGTGATCCACTTAGTGAATGAGGTAAGGCTGTTAATGCAGTCTACTGGACTTCAGTAAAGCTTTTGGCACTGCTTTCAACAGCATTCTCATGGATAAACTGGCTTCCCATGGCTTGGACAGGTGCACTGTTTGCTGGGTAAAAATACTGACTGGATGGCCAGGCCCAGAAAGTGCTGGTGAATGGAGTTGCGTCCAGCTGGCAGCTGGTCACCAGTGGCTGTTCTCCAGGGTTCAGTTTTGGGGCTGGTCCTGTTTAACCTCTTTATCAATGATCTTGACAAGTTGTACAGGAGTGTTGATCTACAGGAGAGTAGGAAGGCTCTGGTGAACATGAGCCAGCAGTGTGCCCAGGTGGCCAAGAATGCCAATGGCATCCTGGTATACAGTGTGGCCAGCAGGACCAGGGCAGTGATCCCCCTGTAACTGGCACTAGTGACACCATACCTTGAGTACCTTGTTTAGTTCTGGGCTTCTAGAGTACAAGAAAGACATTGAAGTGCTGGAGCGTGTCCAGAGAGGGCCAAAAAAGCTGGTGAAGCAAAAATCTTGTGAAAAGTGGCAGAGGGAGCTGGGATTGTTTATTCTGGAGAAGAGGAGGCTGACTGATAGGTCGACAAAGCAGAAGATACAGTTTATGGTTATAAATTTCTATTTTGAACTATCTCCAGTACAGCAGCTCTTGAAAACAATAACCTGTAGGTTGTAGCAAGGTGAGAGTTGTTCTCTTCTCCCAGGTAAAAATTAATAGAACAAGAGGAAATAGACTCAAATTGCACCAGGGGAGGTTTAGATTGGATCTTAGGAAACATTTCTTCCATTAAAGGGTGGTCAAGAATTGGAACAGGGTGCTCAGGGAGGTGATTGAGTCAGCATACTTGGAGGTATTTAAAAGATGTGTAGATATGGAGCCTGGAGACATGGTGTAGTGGGGAACATGGTGGTATTAGGTTAAGAGTTGGGCTCAGTGTTCTGAGAAGTCCAGTGAATTCCAGGGAATCTTGAGATTAATTCCACATTAAACTTCATAGCCTTTTCTCAGAGGTACTGTTTGAGGTTGACTGCAGATTAAGAAACCTATCTCTTTTTCAGTTACAATTGCATTGCTTTCTTCACTCTCATGTTTCTTAGCTTTTTTTGCAACTAAGAACACTCAATATTTTGATATTGAGTCCTTTCATTATTAGTAGTGCTGGTAGTCTGCCTTAATATATCTAATTCTAGAAAATGGACCTATCAGAATACACGTAGTTTGCTGCACCTTAGTCCTATCTAACAATAGCTTTTGAGAATATTATTTATTATATCTAAATTTAAGAAAACAAAAAAAATCACCTTTGATTTCACCTCAAAAACATCAACTAGGAAGTATAAAATACACGGTAGGCATTTAAAATAGGGAAAAAATGAGTGCTATTTTACAAAAGAGTTCAGAGCAACATATGAATGTTGCATGAATTTCAACTGCTAAGTTCTTGAAAATGAATGCAATGTCTGATATTTTGCTTGTTCCCAATTACATCTGTAAGTAGGTGCTGCAGCATTAGCAGCTAACGTGTAAAATGAATTGCCACAGAATTCACAGGTGGTAACAGTTTCTAAATGCCTGTAGCTTTGAAATAAATTGTTCTTCATCTGCAGATCACCATGTATGACTCTGCAGACATCTGCTGCTCTATCTGTCCTGGCAGGGCTCCTGTGTGAAACCACTGTATCTGCCGAAGGATTCCCTTCTACTTGCAGAACATTTTACCTCTTAAATTGCATAAAATAAGCCAATCAAAATCAAAATCTACTTATAGGATTTGTAGAGAGCACATCACTGATGATTGTTACAGCAGCAAAAGCCTATGTTAAGTTATCCCTGTGAGCAGAACTTTATTGAGCAGATCAATGTCTTTGTTCTACCCAGATCATACTTTATTTTTATTTGTAAATAGATGTGTAGAAACATAACTGAATTTTTATTCTGTCTCAATATTTTTTAAAGGTAGAATACTAAAGTTTGTGGGTTTTTCTATAAATTGTCTCTCTAGAAAGATATTTAATGAATTTAGACCAGAGGACTGCAGTAGAGTGCTGAAATATTGTTTAGGTAAGTTTATTTAGCGAGAAGTGAAAAGCAGTGTAAACAATCTCAAGGAGGTAGATAGACTTAAGAAATCAAACAGCCTGAGGTAGTGCCTTAAGGTGAATGTCTCTGTGGGCCAGAAACAAATGAAGTCTACTGATACTTTACTGAAAGCTGTCATTTCCCTGGCTCCATTAGTTGCTTGGAGTTCTCTTGAAAGTTTTGTAGTTATTCAATAAAAGATTCATGCAAGTTCTCTGTCAAGCAAAGGATACAGTTAATGCTTATAAATTGCTATTTTGATCTATCTCCAGTACAATAGCTCTTAAAAACAGTTATGGTAGCATAGTCAGTAAAAGAAAATAAAAAAGGCAGTCTTCAAGAGAGACTTTAGTGTGTTAAAATACAAATCTAGATGGGCTTATACCTGAAAACCACAATTTTCTCTGCATATTTTTTAGTTTTATGTGCATTCTGATACCTGTGTCTTCCTTACAATTAATGTGTCTTCTTGCTTCATCGCTGTATGCTAGCATGGTGATTCATGTCTATTCCAAAATCAACTAATTTTCTTTGATAGATACTAAATTTGATACAGCTAGGTATGCATCTCTATTTGTATTGAACTGTAAAAAATTAATACCTCCTCTCCCCTGAATGTAAGAAGCCATATATTTTCCAAGGATATCTGCAAGTCGATGTTATGTATAAAAGACTAAACACCCAATCAATTTATAGTTGTCATATAAACTAGTAGTGTTTTATCTGTCATACTGAACTGTGAAGGCCATATTTGGAACACATTCTCAGAATTAGTATTTGGAACACATTCTCAGAATTAGTATAAGATCTCTAATGGCTTAAATTCTGGTTTTAACTGTGTTGTTCAGACCCATACTTCAAAAGTACAGGTGCAACCTAATAAAGATGTTTAGTGAGTTTGCCCATCATTACAGTATGAGATTACTTACCTGCTTTTTCTGTGATCTAGCCAGATCTTTGGAACAAAAAACACTGAACAAGTGTATTTGTTGATTCAGAATTTAAGAGTCATTCTTCTCAAGACAGTCTTGTATTCTCTGATCAATTTTCTTCCTTGTAGATTTTTTATTTCAATATTGTTTCAGCCTCAGCAATAAAACTGGTGACCAATGCTATGAAGAACATGAGGTTAGGGTTAACTGATATGATAGAAAGTAGAAGAGAGAGGTTTTAACTTGATAGTTTGCTAAATTTCTAAAGGATCTATAAATCAAGACTAACACTCTCTGATGCAGCATCCTGACTAGCTGAATACTCTAACTGTGCCTTTTCTATTTCTAAGCATATAAAGAATTCAAATAAATTTTTATATGCATGCAAACTGTACTTGGGTATAGTAGTCTGTATTCAACTCTGCCTAACCTCGGAATAGAACAGTTCAAGAATATTTATTAAAGATTATTATTATTGAGCAACATGGTCTAGAGAGAGGTGTCTCTGCCCTCGGAAGGAGGGGATTGGAACTAGATGATCTTTAAGGTTCCTTCCAACTCAAACCATTCCAAGATTCCATGATTTTTTTTCCTTAAGTTGTCACTAATCACTTGCATGTTTTTGGCTATGACCTGTGTATTATCTGACAGAGAAACAGTTATCACGAGGATGTGGGGCAGTAAGCAAGCTCCCTATATCTTGCTGCACCTTAGAAAATGTGACTGTGCTGTTGACAGTGGAAATTTTCATTTGGGCACCTGCTTATGTCATCCCCGGACACAGACCTTGGCAACAGGGAGCTGAGAAATACAGATTGGGAAGAAAATCACTTTGTTCTGCCACTTTACTTTTGCAACATCATTCTTAACTCTCTATATGAGCTCCAACAGGGTGTGGGATTGAGTGCTGTGTTTTATGATGGTAGGAAGCTCAAAGACCTGAAATTTTCATTAAAGATTCTAGACTGTAAATCCTTCAGCTGAATCAGCATAGACTCCAACTATGATTAGATGCCTAAAACAAATCTTTCGTACTCTCACACTGAATGTGGAAGTACCCTCTTTAATTAAGCAATAATTAAATGCTCTGTGGTTGAGACATCACATATAATTGTGCTATTCATGCTTTCTAAAACACAGTGGAATTAATTAAATGTGCCCCACTACCCTGGGGGACAGGGTCTTTAATATGTGTTAGCAACTAAGCGGACTAAAACCCAACCAAATCACTGACTCCACTTCACAATAAACCACAGTCATAATGAAGGACTTAAATAAAAATGTGATAATAATATAATACATATTAATATAATAATAAAACTGAGAACTCCTTGGTTCCACTTTCGATTAGATAGTGGCTAAGGAATGTAAGCCAAGATAGAATGAAGATCACTGAATTCATAATTAGACTCAAAAAAGCAGTCTAATTTCTGCAGTAGAATAGGGATAAGATTTCAAGGATACTCAGAAAAAAAGTGAAAAACAGGAAAGAAAACACAGAGAACAGCCTATTGGAGGAGAAAAAACAAACTAAACTAAATCAAACCAAATCAAATTTTCTTCTGCACCATTCTCACTTAACGGACTTGTTATGAAAATTGCTTAGATATAATATCTGCCAGTATAGTAAATTACAATTTAGAAAGTTTCCATTTAAGAAAATATTAGCATCATGTCAATCTTATTTAGATTTGTTTTATTACACCAAATACCATGACAAATTAAGTCACTGATTTCCCTGCTCCTTAACAAATTCTCCATTGGCAAAGTATTTATTGGTAGTGCATTAAGTTCTCCAAGGACTGTCTTCAAATGAGCAATTTGACTTCATACTGTGTTATGCAGAATTAGTGAATTAGAAGCAAATTATTCTTAATCTAGAAAAAAGAACAGGAGTGGTGTAAATGACTGTTGTCTTGATTATTTTTATGTGTATGTGTATGATTATCTTAAGCAATATGCATTTACACAACCTTATTTCTAAAATTGTCATGTCATCAGGCATTAGTCAAATACAACATTAGTTGCACAAAACTAAATGCACATAGTTTGCTTATGAATGAATTTAAATAACAAACTAAGCTAATCTAACAAAAAATTCATTAGATTATTTGACTTCTTGGCTACTGTGCTGCTTGTTATCTTAGTACTCAACCTTTTAATTTGACTTTAAGAAAAGTCTTTCTTATTTTTTGTGTTTCTTGAGTTTTTTAATTATTTTTTTCAGTACTTGAAATATTTTGAAGGAGTTCTCTAAAATAATCTTTGCTCCCTATTTCTCTTAAATTGGCATTTATATTCATAATTCTTTACAGGTAATTTACAAATAAAGTAATAATGCTAGGCTAAATTAACCCTCAGCATCATATAGCAACTTTAACAGTTGTGTATTAAGAACTGTTCTTTCATGCAGTATATTTTTCAACAAGATTACAAAAGCTTATGCATTATTTGGAATAGGAAAATAGAGAGTTTAGGTATGTATTTTCCCCTAGATTCAAGCTTTAGTCAGATTTTTTAAGTTCTAGAAGATAAAGCAACAAAGTATGCAGAAGCATTGCCTATACTGCCTATTTAAATTTTTTTAAATTTTTTAAATTTTTTTAATTTTTTACTTTATTTATTTACTGTCTTTATTGTGAAAAAATTGATGAATCAGTGTCAGGCCAGAAGTGAATCTTTTGCAGAAGTGATGTCTCTGTTTTATATCTCCTGTGAAGATATATCCTATTATCAGTGTTACAGGTGGTTTACAAAACATAGAAGTAGCCATAAAATAGCAAAGGGGTTATTTAAAAGGATATTCCTGTATGGTTCCCATTTATTATCCTGGCATTTTCTTTGCAGTTAATAACTACAGCAATTGGTGATGAAACATTAATATTAGGAAAAGTCTTGAAATAATTAAGTTAAAAAATTATCTTGGGAATCTGTTTACAGCAGTACCATAGCTGAAAAGGAAAAACAAGAATTTTGGAGCTGAGGGGTTGTTAATATCTTAAATTAGATTTGCTGTTGAAAAAAAAGTGACATTAAATTGCATTCTTAAGAGTCAACTCTCACAGGTAATTCCTCCAAAATTCTTTGTAGTGCTTCTTGATTCACAATATGTAGATACCTAAATATACCTAATAATCTAATTTGCAATTGAAAGTGTCTTGTACAAGAATATATAGATTTTGAGAAATGAGATTGGGAAATCAAAATGGGACATACACAAAAAAGTGAGGCAACTGCAAATGGGATGGTGATAAAAATGATTAATTTTTTCAGGACCAATATGAATTACCAAGAGTTTGTAAAGTAAACAAGGCACACGTGAGGACATTAAAGTACAGGTATAACTTAAAAGAATACATTTTACAACTTTGAAAGCACAGAATCATAGAATAAATAGTTGGGAGGGACCTTTCAAGATCATCTAGTCCAACTCCACTTGCAATGAGCAGGAACATCTTCAACAAGATCAGGTTGCGCAGAGCTCTTTCCTACCTGAGCTTGAATGTTTCCAGGGAGGGGGAATCTAACACCTCTCTGGGCAATATGTTCCAATGTTTCATCTGTAAAAAATGTCTTGCTTATATCCAATTTAAATCAACCCTTCTTCAACTTAAAGCCATTATCTCTAATGTGTGTCTTATCACAACAAACCCTGCTAAAAAATTTGTCCCCATCTTTCTTATAAGCCCTCTCTAAGTACTGCAGGGCCAAAATAAGGTGTCTTCAGATTATTCTCTTCTCCTGACTGAATGATCCCAACTCTCTCAGCCTTTCCTCAAAGGAGAGATGTTCCAGCCCTCTGATCATGTTCATGGCCCCGATCGAGGTGGTCCTTCTTGTATTAGGGGCACCAGCACTGGATGCAGCACTCTAGATGAGGTCTCACCAAGCAGAGTAGAGGGGCACAGTCCCCTCCCTTGACCTGCTGGCCACACTGCTTTTGATGCAGCCCAGGATATGGTTGATCAATGGGCTGCAAGTGTACATTGTCAGCTCATGTCCAGCCTCTCCTCCACCAGCACCCCCAAGTCCTTCTCAGCAGGGCTGCTCCTGATCTGTTCATCCCCCAGCCTTTGTTGATACTGGTGGTTGCCCCAACCCAGGTGCAGCATCTTGTACTTGGCTTTGTTGAACCTTGTGATATTCCCATGAGCCCACTTCTTGAGCTTGTCCAAGTTCCCCTGGATGGAATCACGTCCTTCAGGTGTGTCAACTGTACCACTTAGCTTGGTGTCATCTGCAAATTGATGAGGGAACACTCAATCTCAGTCTGTGATTGGTGAAGATATTAGCGATATTCAACAGTAATAGTTAAAATATGGACCCCTGAGTGACACCATTTGTCCATCTGGACATTGAGCTGTTGACAGCCAAGCTATAGGTAACTATAGAATATCCAACCTATTCCTTATCCACTGAAAAGTCCACCCATCAAATCTATAATTCTCCAGTTTTGAGAGAAGGATATAGAGGACCATGTTAAAGGTCTCACAGAAGTCCAGAGAGATGACATTCATAGCTCTTGTAAAATGAAAGTCAATGCAGTAATGCATGGAAAAGAAGTCAATGCAATGCATGCAGCTGCTCTCCTTTGAAACTTTCTTTTGGATTTTCTTAACCAGAAAGTGGTATGGAGCACTTTTTCAAACTGTATAGAAACGGTGTGGCTGAAAGGGGAAAATTTCCTATCCAGGAAATTTGCAAGCTACTTAACCCTGTAGCACTCTGCAGAGACTTAATTATTAAAAGTCATTGTGGACTGGTGGAGGATTAGCGATTTTCTCTGGAAAAATGCAATTTCCCTGTAAAACATTTTGATCACCCTTACCTCTATTATGGCATTTCAAAGGAGATTGATCACTGGTATTGACCTTTGAAAATATCTTCTCATGTCCTTGTTGGGGTTTTTTTGTCTTTCCAATGCTTTTGTTAATATTTCTTAACAAGTGAGAAAAGTTTGCTCTTAAAGACCTACATCTGATTATTTTATTAGAATAAACTTGTGAATACTTTTATTAGGGAAAAATACTGTATGCTACAGAGTCAGTCTTCTAAATCTAAGGTACAAATTGGGCATAAATTTTAACAGGGAGAGAGATTAGTAACTGGAGAAACAGCAAAAGGAAATGAATTTTCTGTCTTTTGTTAACAAGGGTAGATGACTCTCTTTTCAAAGATGCATTTCAGTCAAACAAAAGTTTTTTGGTCAATAATGAGATAACTGGTGGAAAGTCGCCACCCTGAGTCATACAAAAAACGAGGCTAGTTTGAATGCTCATATCAGTGCTATGAATAATGTATATTAGTATCAGGAAGTTTTTGCTTATGGTTTGCATACATTTCCCCTTTCAAAATCATCTTTTATTGTACCATAGAAGATCTACTTTTGTTATACTGAGTAGTATTTCTCTTATCAGAAGTACTAGAACTTATCTTTTCAGTCAAAGTTTTTTCATATTTTTCATTCAAAATTATTTTTCACTGGAAAAATGCTGCTTCAGTATTTTTTGATATTTTCAAGTTAAAATAATAATCAAAAAACTTCAGTAAGTAAAGATTTTGGAATTACTTTTTATGAAATAAACCTGATTGCTTTTTATTTGTTTTTTTCCTTCTATTTTAGAAAATAGGAAATTCTAATTCTGTTCCTATTTCCCTAAAATGGAATGCTACCTGTTATCCTACTTGTTGCATTCTTGAAATGCACAGGTTTGTTATTACTTAAATACAATCTGGTATTGTAATTTGATCACATCTTGCAGTGAAGTATCTAGAATGGCAGCTTTCATTTCTTAAGGAATTTTTCCTATCCATCTGTCTCCAAAGAAAACCTTGAAGTACAAACTGAGATCGTGGAGTTTGGGTATTTTCATTCGGTGAAACATTTTGTAATCTTAGATTTTTCTTCTGACCCCTTTGACAGGGAGTCAAAGATATCTATCTGAGTGTTCCCTTTGATTCAAGCTGTGATTTTAGTATTTCCAGCTCTCTCTACAGAAGAGAGAAGAATTAATTGAATGTTCTCTACTTCATAGTGTGAATAAATCCTTAGTATATACATGCCACAAGAGATCCAGTTAAGTCTGAGAGTTATGATTTGCAGTCATCCTGCTGCAGAGGTGAGGACCAAGTGAGGACCTGACTAGAGATCGAATTTCCAGGAGTGCTTGGCAATCTGCATATAGGCCTCATTTAGAAGGATTAATATGAGAAATGTAGTGAATCCAGTAGGTACGCTGACTGAAAATGAGAGAGTACCTGAATAAAAATTTACAAAGAGTAACATTTATGAAAACATCTCATTATTTATGTATTCTCCCATACCTCTGTATTTTATCAGAAAATTCCTAATGCTTTCAAATATATGTTCGGAATTTTATATGGGCCTTTTTATTCATGCCTTGTTATTCTTATCAATCCTAAACTACTTTCAACATTTGCAACAGAGTAGGACATATTTGAGAGCACAAGTGTGAGTAGATGAACGCACACAAGCACAAGCACAGACACACATAAATATCTACAATATATGTACACACCTATGTGTAAAACATTCATAAATACCAGGAAAATCAAAACTGTAGAGCCAAAGATAGGAGGATTTGGGAGTGTAAACTTAAGGTACAGATAGAGACAGATTCACAGGTTTGATCTGAATTTAATGTAGAAAAAGAATTGAGTCCAGTGAATGTCCCGAAGAGACATGCATCTTTGGCATGCAGGCTAGTTTCTAGGTAGAAAAATTCTTATGTGTGAAAATGTCAAATTCTGAGCCATCAGCTGGTATTTAGTTATTGTTTTGGTTTTACAACCTCATTCTTGATCAGAATTAATTTTGAGAGGTTTTTATTTGATCTTTCAACATGCAGTCCAGACTCAACCAAATGTAGAATGAAGAAACTCCTATCCTAGGAATGCATATGCAGCCTTATGTTTGTGTGCTGCAAATTCCTCCTATTGAGTTCATTTTATATGTGATCATTTAATCATCCATTTCTATCTAGTCATTTTAGCAGATGGGAGAAAAGAAGTTGTTGAGCTTGAGGGTGTGCAGCTGAGCCAGTAGGTGAATGTCTGTTATTGAATAATTTCATATGTAGCTTAGAGGTACTTTTTTAGAAATTTATGTTTAATAGAGTTAAAAAATGTTCATTAGAACTTTTGTCAAAATGTATGTTTTCTTTGCATTTCTATGTTTCTCTTTCCCCTCCACTAAAAGATTATGAAACTAAGATTTTCTGCAGGTAAATGGAAGATATCAGCAAAATCGTATAGGGATTTCACCCTGAGAATAAAGAGTTTTCTTTTAATGATTGACAGAAATCCATTTTTAAAAATCAAGCAATTTGTCAAAACGTTATCATCTGCAGAATAAAGATTAAAAATTGAAATTGTTAGCTGACTAAGTTGACTAAGTTTCAACAAGTATAAGGGGATTTCTTTCAAATTGTCTGGTTAGAAATTTACGTCTGATGCAAAGAGGCATCTCCAGAATGAGTGTTGATGAAAATCTTCCATACTAAAAGTATTCATTTAAAAATATACTTAAAGGCATTTATTAAGTGTGGTTTTTTCATATTTAACCAGTGTAGAAGAAAATATTTTTCAACAGAGAAAATTTTGATTTACTTTTACTTTTTTTTTTAATTTAGCTACTTTTAGTGTCATCGTCCCATTGTTTTGAGAAACACATTACAAATTATTAAAATAATTAATATGAAGGGTCATCTGTATACTTTCAGAAACTAAGTCATTTTGAATAAAGTCATCCCTCTTTCTGAATATAATGTTATTTAAATTCTTAGATTTTGGAAAGTTAATTAATCAGAATGATTAGACACATGAAAAGTACCTTTAAACTTGTTTAATTTACATGAGAACTAAATATTTTCAGCTTTTATCTATGTCACTCCCTTGTGATTATTAGTCTTGACTCAATCTCTCTACAAGAACAACATTTAAATGCACTGTTATCACTTCTCTTGCAATTGGATAAGCCAGTGAACTCTCCATTGCAAAATAAAAAATAAATGAAATGCAGTAGTACAGGCCTCCCCTAAAGGGCAGAGTTTGCCTCTGTCTGTGATATTTCAAAGGATCTTGGGGAATATGTGAACCTTGCCATTTCATAATACTTGCTGCTCCTAATATAGCCCCCAAAAATATCAAATTTGAAGACACTTTTTTGTTTTCTCAGGTCCTGGTGGTTGTGGAACACTGCCTCTGCTGTTATGCCATTTGTCTTATAGCACTTCCTTAAATATTCAGTGTTTATTATCAGTGAATGACTTTTGCCTAAAAACCTGCTAAACCGAAGAAGGTCTCCTCTTTCTTGCTGAAATATTTTTCTCCTTTTCTTTCTTATATATCCTGTACACCATACACATTTTTCTGTCCTCCTATGCTAAGAAAGAGAACGGAATCTCACTAAACTGATTTTACACCTATCTCTTCATTACAAACACGAGGCATTCAGACTCAGAGCAGCTTTAATCTAGCTAATTTAATGTAACTAAAAAAAACAAAATTATGTTACTGATTGAGGCCTGTGGGAATTCCTTGTACAGAGACGAATGATCTGTACTTTTAAAATTCTTGCAACAATTTCTTACAAAATAAGAGAAATAAAAGCAGTATCCTACTTTCCTAGCTATACTGACCATAGCTCTGACTGTCACATTTTCATACACATAACTCCTACTCTGTGGATTGTCTGCCAATTTTAAAGGTAATGTCTTCATGTGACCAAACATATCATGCAGCATCTGCCGACTAATATATTCTATGAGCATCTTACAAGTGAGGACTTTCACACCTGCTCTAAAATCTCATTTTCTTTAATAGGCTAGAGGTTGTTTTTGCTGCCAGTCCCATCCACTTAATATCATGTTTGATAGATCTGAATTCTGGTGTCCTCTCCGGAAACATTAGTGCTAATGTAAGGTACTGTGGAGCAAGACATATAGTATAAAGCTCATGGGTATGAAAAATTAAACTACACCTTTTTAATATTATTATAAAACATATAACTTGATTCTTTTATTTTCAGTTGAAATTTTACTGGGATTAAAAGATTTAATCTTTTTTAATGTATCACATAATTTAATCCATGTAATAATCTATATAATGTAATATCCACTAAAAATGTGGAGAGAACTGCAAATCAGCAATAGACATCTAGAGATATTGCTCTTCTTACATGCATCGGCGGGAGAAGGCAGAGGAAAGTACTTCAGTCCATGGTTTGTCTTTTTGTTCAGAAATCCAATTAGTTAAATGAGAAAAAGCTTTACATCTTATCAAGTTGTTATTCACTTTATTGTGGAAAATAGTAGAAGCCAAAAGGCACATCCAGGAGCATGTGATGCACAGCAGATCACATTGACAGATGCCGTGCACCCTGAAAGGCACATTGAGGGGTGTGTGGAAACCCAACAGACACACCCAGGGGTTCAGGATGGTGCTGCTGGTGCTGTGCTGGTGGTGCTGTACCAGTGGTGCTGGCAGTGCTGGTGGAAGTGCTGATGCGACTCATCCTATAGGCAGCTGCCTGTGCCTTACTGTTCCTCGGGCCTTGGCTCCTCTTTTTGCAGCCAGCAGCCAGCAACACCCTCCAAGTCCTGCCTGGCACGGCCCCCTGCAGGGAGTCAAGGTGAGGGGAGGCAAGGCAGTGTAGTGGCCCTTCACACTGGGCCATGAAGTGGATCTGGTGCTGTTGGGGAGTAGGAAGGCGCAGGAGGGACCTGTGTCCTCCAGGAGCAGCAAAGGTAAGGAGCTCTGGGACAATGGGCAGAATGAGCTGTGTCTAGAAGCCATCAGGGCAAGCAAAAGCTTTGGGGAGAAGGTATGTAAAAACAAAGATTTTAAATTAGAGTCCTCCTTTCAGGATTATATTACACACTAATACCGAATAAGGTTTTTCCATGAATACTGTCTAATTCAGAGTTATTGAAAACTCTTTTATAATCTGATGTCAAGTTGGTGACAGTCCTTTTCTGGTTATATGTAATGCTGCCACTGCCATTATCTTCTGTTTTGAGCTAATATCCTAAGTGTTGTTAGTTTGTGTACTGTAACTTTGAACAGGCAGAAGATGTCAGAGCCCAGATACCAACGTCAAGGTCTGATTCATCCTTTTCCCACTGAGCCCTGAAAGTCATCAGACATCAGAAAGTGTTGATGTGCAAGTGTTGCAGAGCACATGTGAGCAATGGCTTCAAGTGCAAAAAAAGGTCAATGAGGACATCCCTGAGAAACCAACAAAAGCTTGTATCAGCAGCTGAGCAAAGCCAAAGTAAAAGCTAGCAGGCTGGGTAAGGACATGCAGCAACTGAAAAAAGCCTTCTGGGAAGAGGCATTGACTTTAGATATATGGCAGAAAGAGAGTTATGTCAGGCCCAGAGGCAGACAAAGGAGCATAATTCTTTACACTTTGAGAAAGTTCAAGAGAAAAAAGATGCCATCATGAAGGCAGAAGGGCTGCAGCAACTGACCTAGCTCCACAGTGGAACTCTTGGGAGGAACCCGCCACCCAGAACCCCAACCCACGGTGCTCCACAAAATCCTCCCAATCCCATATCATCTGCCTCCACCCCAGTATAGCCCTGGTCCCTGGACATCCATACCCTGGGGTGTCTTCCCCCCAAAATACCACAACCCTCTCCCCAACAATCCCCTGGAGGGTGCCTGCAGCCCCTCCCTCCTCAAAATATCCTTGAATCCCTCAGACTCACACTCCACTGCCCTGGGAGGGTGTACCCCAAACTCCTCAGTTTCCCCTCATCCAGACCCACATCTATCACCCCCTCCCCTAGATTGCCTTCCCCAGATGCTGTCCAGCCAGGTGAGGAATTCATAGATGTTGCTAGTGGGGGCACAGCTGAACACCACCAGGCTGTCCTGGGTATCCCAATACTACTCCGGGGGAGCAGAGTCACCACAAACCCCCTTCCTCGTCTTCCTTCCTAAGGCATCCCTACCCACATCACCCCCAAAGTTGGTCTCTGCTAGTGGACCCTTGTTGAACTACCTGATGGTGGGTAGACTTACATTTTTTACTAGAGAAGATAGAAGCTACAGAGTATTTTCATAGTGTCTCTGTTCACTGCTGCACAGTGGAGTTTCCTTGGTTTACTATTTTTGCCAATCTCATGATGGCAGATTGACCTTAACTAACACTGCTTTACAGTCATTTAAGTAATTTTTGGCTGCTCTTGGAAAGACATAATGGTATGGAAGTATATTTTTTTCTGTAAGAACATTGTTCAGTGATAAGCGTTTTCATATATAAAAGGGTGAAATGACTACAGGAATAATTATATCTCTATAACTTTATTAAAAAAATATTTCTATTACATATTGCATTTTTAAAGTAGATTATAACCTATAAACAGGAGTAAGCAGAGAATCACAACAAAAAAAATCTTTTTGCAGCATACGATGCTGCTAACATTTTCTGAAGATATATTGCTTTAAATCTATGCAGCTTTATTATTCCTCATTTATTAGAGTGTGATATCTTGTGCGATGAAAGAGAATATGATTAGGAAGTTTTATATTCTGATTTTTTACAGTGTTACATTTTAGGTACAGCAGGTAGCTGCTTCTGACATATGCAATTTCTTGGATATCCACCAGAGGAAAATTGCTTCTAGTTGAAACAATCAACCACACTGAATCTAATGTACCTTGAGAGTTAGTTGTGAAAGTCAGTGATTTAAAGGCCGTTCAACTGTAAACTAATGGTTTCTACAGTGGGATGATAGAAGCATTGATACAGAAATCACTAAGAGGGAGCAGAGGAAACATGTGCATATAGGAAAACATTTCAAACCCTGCTTGTCATCCATTTTTTTTTCTCCTATTGATCAAATGATGCACATTGTTTTGAGCTCAAGTATCACGGTTTAGGATGTATAAGTGGAAGCTAGATGTTCTGAAGAACTTTTCAAGATTGTAGGATTGAAAATTAAATAATTTTTTTAAATATATGTAGAAGAGGCGAGTAGAATATTGCTCCTGGGTAGCAGTAATCAGTTGGCCTACCTTTTTTCAGAGGAACTCAGTTTTATATGTGTTCTCCCATGATTTTTTTCTCATTCATTTCTAACGTGATCAAGAATGAAGAGCAGCCAAAGGAGATAATTTATACCACCTGTATACTTCCAAATAAAAGAAAACAGAGAGAAATCTGTATTTTTTTTCTAGAATATCTTAAAAGAGGGCCTTTTCTTTGAAACTGTGCTTACCCTATTTCAGTTACATTGCCGTTTGAATTTAATTGTTGCTTAAAGATGCTTGATGGTAATTCAGAAAATTTTGACATTCAGGATTTTCAGTATAAAATTCCACTCTACCTAATCGAAATGCTCTTCATTAGGATTCATTAATTATGATTTCTTCTTGCTAATCTACTGAAACCTAAATAGACTTAAAGAGTAACTGACATTTAAAAGTAGCTTTAATTTGATTTTTTTTCAGTTTTGAAAGATAAGTTAATGGTATTTATGTTCCTCTGGTGTGCATCAGTCTCAGAAAGCTCAAATATTCCTTAACTCTGATGAATGTAGAGATCTTATTTATTACTTCAGTGCCATTCCTTCCTACATCCCCTTTCTCTGTTTCAAAGGTTGAAGTACAAGTAAAGAAGTAATTGAAAACATTATGGTCTTCTTTGTGTGTTCACATTGATCGTCAAAATTTTCTCAGCTTTCCTATTAAAAATATATGTTTTTGCATTTTATTTTATTTTAAACTTATATCCTAATGAGAACATCTGATTTAATTGAAATAAAAACATTACCGTTAAGACATCATTTACCTCATAATTAATGTCAGTGGATCTGCATTCTGTACAAGTCCTGACAGTGTACTGAAATGAATCTCACAGGGGTAAAAATGCAGGATTATCCCATGAAAAGTAAAGGTTGGATGTCTAAGCTAAATGCTAAAACAAGATCTTGGTCAGTAGGGCAAAGCCTCACCAAAATTGTCAGTTATGAATTTGACTAAATTGGAGAAACTTCAAATTTACTGTAACCATGTCCTGACTGTGTCTTGGGATGCGATCTGTATCCTGGTCGTTGCACCCTGTTGTCCCTCCTGCCTGGCTGCAGGAGCAGAAGGGAATGGGATAGTGGTGTGCATCAGTAAATTCCTCAGTCTAGTTTTCTGAGAGCAAGAACTGAAGGTTGAACTCTTCTCTGAGTTTAAATACAACTAGGATGCTTCCTAGCAAAAGAAGAGGATAATTTCTTAAGAATGTCTTGAAGAGTGATACATATTTTCCATTGAACCCCAAAGCAATCTAAATGTATTCACATGTTAAGGTGGGAGGATACAGGTGAAATACAGTGCATTGGAGTAGCACTTAATGAGAGCATACAGCCTAGAGCATACCTGACACAAGTGTCATGGTTTGCAACGATGCAAGGCTTTTTTTAGTTCACAGTACAGCATCTAATACCAATACAATGCTTTATTTTTGTTTATCAAACCTGTTACTAATAGTGTGAAAATTACTGATAATCTAGGCAAAACAAAACCTAATATATGAAGAAAAAGTAAACTAGACATTATTTTTATAAGAAAAGCAAAAAAAACTCTAATCATTCATACATCTATCTAATTAGATCATTAGAGAACATAGTAACATCTATGAAAAGTGAGTACAAAGCTACAGGTGAGATCAGCAAATTCTGAAAGACAAATGTACTTTTGTTTTCTAACATTTTAGTATCTCTGTAGGTAAAATCAATATAATCAAAGTAATCTGTCTCATCAGATGAAGCAATTTACTAATTAAAAGTAATGAGATCATATTGTTAGTATTTTTTTAAAAAGCTACCACTGTTTGTTTATCAGAGCTGGATTTGCTACTGCCTTGGATTTGTCTGAAAGTGTTGTTTGTTTTTTTTTCTGGGTACTTGAGGTAATCTTATCTCACTGGATGCAGAGGTGGAGATATTTCTTTCACAGCATAGAACAACCATGCATGGTGTCCTAGAGTTCTTAGTGTTGAGGGAAGAAACCAAAAAATTTGGAAGCTTACTTAAAAAGGCCTTCATAACGACCTTGTAGCCTCAGGGACCCATAGACTATCCTTTAGGCCTAAAAAGGTTTGAAGCTTGAGGGAAGTTTTGAGGAAGCTTTGGGAGATTGCCAGGAAGAGGACACTACAGAAAGGTGACCTTAAACATCTGTGTTAAAGTTAATGGGCAGAAATGAGCAAGGCATTTTATGTTACTTAGAAGATCTGGAGGAGTGGGGCACCCTGAAGTATTCTAGGTATAGTCTATGGAGAAAATTGCAGTGCACAGATAGAGTCAGATATACAGGTAGATCCATTTGTTCTGGGAGATATGGGCACAGTGCACTGGATTTCAGTACCTTACTTGACAAAAAGAAACTGATTAAATCTAACATGTCTCGACTGGTACAGCTTCAGAAAGATTTTATTAACTGTGAAATATTTTTTTTAATGAATGCAGAAAAAATTATCTAAACAATTAATGAACTGCTTATGGTCTTTATTCAAAGGGTACAATGTAAATGCATTTTTTTAAGTTATGCATTTATATTCATATAATTTAGTATTTCTGCTGTACAAATTACAACTAACTAATCTTAACTAACAGATTAGTTAAGTTAAGCATGGTTTAACAGCAATACTGAATCCTGAAGCAAAGGTTTTTTGGGTAGCCAAATTACTACTTCTTGATATAAACACATAAAAATAATGAAAATTGCCATACCAGAAGGTCTGCTAAAGATATTAAAATAAAATTTTTCATTTCTCAAATGGTGAAAAAGAGAAAGTTCCAACATCATGTGACATAGTGACATTTCAAAATCAGTTTGCAAATTCAGTAGAGTTTTAAATGTGGGAAGAATTACAGAAACTATGAACTAGAACTCTGTACACCTCTTTTAAGACTTCAGAAGTGTTCTGAAGAACTGCATGGACTCCTTTATCTTCAAATAATTTATCTTTACTTTACTTGTTTATTTGCTGTTTCTGTTACAAGCTAGTTCAGAAGTAAATAATACTTATTCTTGAAGAAAATGTGACTAAGAGATCTCCTGTAGCTATGTTGATGATATCGCAAATTTTCCATTGCTAGGTATACACATTATCAGCAAATAAGTTGGAAGGAGATATTTAATCTTGTTACTGAACCAAGGTGATCTCAAAGAACTTCATTACTAAACAAAATTAACATTTGCACTTCAGATTCCCATATCTTGATGCAAAATTTCACTGGAATGCAAAAATTATATTTATTGCAATATTGTTTGATAAGTATTCTTCAGGTTTAAATTTTCCTCAAAGGTTTCATAAAAATACTGTCTTATATTTCCACTATCAGCTAACATCTGTTAATAAGGACAGAAGAAAAAAAATCAGGAATGTTATGCTTTGTTGTTCCTTGGCACAGTTCAAACAATAGACAACACAGAAAAGACTTTTATAGAAAAAGAAGTATGTTCTGCCAAACAAATCACAGTGGGCACTTTAAGCAAATTTAGCGAGTAGGTAGAATAAATATGGTGCTATACTATACATATTTTATGAGACCGCAGGCCCTTACATATTTTTTCATAAATTTTTAAACCTGTGCAATTTTCCACTCCAATAACTTAAAACGAAAAATGCTTTACCTTTATAAAAAATTAGTTAAAGGGCTGAAAACTACTGTACGAATAAAGAAGCTTTGTTTAAGACAAAGAAAATAGATTTTTTTAAAGTGAAAATCCAATTTATATAATTTTGCTAAATGCTTGAAGTAAAAAAGTGCATAAGTAATTGAGAAGAGCAAATTGCACTGGGTTGGTTAGTAAATTACAGGGATGTTTTAAAAAAGGCTCCCCACTGGTGACAAAAATATTTAGGCAGTAGCCCTCAAAGTAGTGTTATAGATAAAACAGAGCACATCAAGGCTTTCACTGATGAAACATAATAGAATTCAGCTTTTCAGTGAAAATGGGCTGAATTGGTTGGCTAATGTCCTCCAATAATGCGAAGGAGTTTTATTTGTTTCTAACTTCCAGTACTCATCCTGGAAATCTTTTCTGATGGGATTACATTTGAGGAAGCACATTCTATTTGTTCAGAATAAATTCAAAACTGTGACAGAAGTGGACCAATGGCAATAATTTACTTATGTAGAAGGTTTTATAATAAATCTATTCTTGATCACTTAGAGATATTATATTTCAGATTGCTTATGGTGGTGAAAAATCTCAGGACCTATTACCTGCAAAATGAGAAATTAAAACTTTTTCTAATTTAGTCATGAGTTCTCAAAGTTTTGATTCCTGAAAGCAAACCAAAGCTAGATGTTTGTTTTCTCTTGTGAGACTAACTTCACAGTTGTTAACAACTGTTGTCTCTTCCTTCTGGGACAAAATGGCATATATCACTAGTTGTTTAGAAACATATGTCAAAAGATTATCCTAACTTTGAAGGAAACTGTGATTTAATATTTTTACAAATATATAAATAACTCATTCCAGGGAGAGTAAAAGCATCCTGTTGGGACATTCAGTCTTAAAATATATTGTAGAATAGTGACTGAAGATATCTGAGATGTTTTAAATGGTCATGTATGCATCAGAGTTCTAATAAGTTGTGGACTTGTCTAAGGTCTAATATAATGTTGCAAATTGCACTCAGTTATGAAACCTGATTTTTCAGACATACCCCACATTGTGTGTCAGGTCCAACATTGAATCCTGTTTGTGTATTGTGGTTTATAATAAGCAAATCTTGGAAACTACTACTTGACCAAAAGTAATAAATTATTAAAACAATTTATTTTGTTGCTGCGATAGAAACTCTATGTGCAAAAGGTTAGCTATGAAAAATCATCAATGGTAGATTAATAAAATACCACATGAACTGATAGAGTGGTGAAACCAACTACAGTTGATGTTCTTATTGAACATGTGCTTATATTTTAAAACTAAGCATTATTATCAAAATATAAGAAATGTATAATGGAATAATAAAGTTAGGAGAACAGAAAAATTATTCAAGAGAAAATAATGATTGTTTCAAAATTGTGGGCATCTTAAATCTGGAAGTTGATTTTTGTTTATTATTTATGTGGTCATAAGGCGTTAGGAGTTCTTGCTATTGACTGGGCCTTTCATGCCAAACTGTATGGAAGCAGAGTGTTGGTATGTGAAACTATAGAGAGTCTAGAGGACATAGGATCAATCAGCAGAGGTTAACTAAGTAAATAATTGTTAGTACAATGCAGACTAAGTTATTGCAGGTGTTACAAAACTGAATGTTTAAGTAAAATTAAAAGGAGAATAATTGGTTAATTATAGCAGTATGAGAGAAAGCACAGAAGTGTTTGCTAGAAAATTTAGAATCATTTAATAATTTAGATTGGAGGGAGTGTTATGAAGTCATTCCAAAATGTCCTGAAGGGTCTGTCTTTTCAGAGTAAAGACGCATAACCTATGTTCAGTGTAAAAAAAAATTATGCAAGTTGCTGAAGGAATGTAAACAAACAGGGTCAAGACAACTAAAAAATTAGGTATACTAAAGCAGTCTGAAAAGATAGGAGAGTATTAATTCAGTGTTTGTCAGTACCAGAAAATTGGGTGCCACAGTTTTTGAGGTCTGACACAAAGCCTGGCTGAGAGTGCAGGTTGGGTAGGTGGACGAGGAGAGCCATGCGCTAGTGGTACTGTACAAAAAGGCCTCAGTCAGCGGTGATTGCCAAAAGATTAGCCTGGGTGTCGAAGAGTGACATTGCAAATAGTGGCTGGAAAAAGATTAGGAATTATTGAAGGGTTTGCAAGAACACTGCTTACTCATATTCACATCTAGCTGATGACTAAACCTCTGTGAGGAGGTCTTAGAGGCAGAGAGTAAGATTTCAGTTTAGAAGAGACACGAAGATCCTTGAGTTTCTGTCCTAAAGGTGGTGTCTAATTTGCGGTGATGAATGGGATTGTAAGAAATGCTCTGCTAACACAGGACCTAGTTATACATTAGCAAGATTACAATTCACCTCTTCTTTAGGTTATGTCATTCTGACAAATGGTCATATAAACTCTATTTTTTAGAAGACATTAAATTCCTATGTATTTTCACATGAAGACTTCCATGATCTGCATGTCAAAATTTTTTCTCCATTGTGAAATAGATTTTTTAACTCTTAAATGATTCCAGACTCATTTCATTAAATCAATTATACAGCAAGGTACAGCAATAATTTCCAAACTGCATAGAACTTACTGTTTATTAAACTCAGAAAATTTTTCTGAGTTTTACTTTGAATATCTATTGCTAAATATTCACTAGTAAACAACAGAATACTTGCTAAGTATCACTGTCTAAATAAAAAACAAACAAAAAAGGGTTTTGGAAGGTCACTTAACAGATATTAAAGCAGACTTGAAATTGAAAATCTACCCCACTACCTAATATATGACTGAAATGCATTTGGGGACCTTTAAACCCTTTATTGATTTTTTGGTACTTTGAGAAGTACTAAAACACTTTAAAGCTCTGTTTTAAGTAACCATATATGACTCACAATATCAACAAAAATAAAAAAATTTTAGAAGAGCCAACTATTTTTGGATGACCCTAGAATGCTGTAGTGATGATTAAAGGAGTTGAAACAGTACATCACAGCATTTTGGTTGAAAACACACTTTTTAAAAAAAATAGTATCAGTTTCACTGTGCAAATGGGCTTTAACTTATATCATTGAAAGCTTGTATGTAAAAAATGCATGGTAATTGGAATCTGGGCTATTCCAGAAGGTATTTCAGTAAACTCTAATTGTTATTTTTTGCCATTGTTCATTTTAGCAATTTTTATCTGAGGTCCTTTACCTAGGAGTTAAAATCTTTTTTTGCCTTATTATCACTAGAAAATTGTATAGCTTGTTATTTTTCACATTTGCAAAGTGCACTGCCCAGTAGAGAATCTCAAAAATATTTGTTTAATGCAAACAGAACAGGGCAGTCTAAACCATTAATTACATGAGTAATTTAGGTATTTACCTAATAGAAGGGCCTGATGGTAGAATCATTCACTTCAGAGAAGAAAATTACATTGACAAAAGCAAATATTCAGCTGCTTATAAGCTGTTATTCTCAATACTTGGTTCTCTTGTTTGTTCACTCCTGCATTTAGTTTCTTTCTTGTGTTTGCGATTTGCTTTGATTTTTGTTTCATTTTATAGTCTTTTTACATCAAAGCAGTTTGTTTGAACTGTATATTGAGAATAAGTAGTGATTTCACAAATGAAATTGCTTCTCTAAATATAATAATTTTGTTATTGCCGTCCACAGCTGGTAATTTAAGTATACACATTAGCAACTATCACAGCATGTTCTATGCAGCTGCCTACTTGGGTCTCCAGTCATCCACTTGAACTGTGCTGGATTGTGGTAAACCCAGGATATTTTAAAAGTTTGGGATAGGTATGAAAGATTTGTTCAACAATATTAACTAAAGCATTAAGACAACTGAGAAACTGAAAATATTTTCTCTTAAAATATACAATTGTGTTAAATTAATCTTATGAGCATTACTGATAGGAGCTTTCCTTTTCTGACCATTATAAGTTGGTTTTGGGGTTTTTTTGTTTTTGTTTGTTTGTTTGTTTGTTTTTACAAATCTTCATTTCCATCTCATAAGTGAAACTTCTGAAGTTCGTCTGCTTTGACTGTCCAATGGGACAGCTGATGATGCTGTTTAATTGCTTGTTTCATAAAATTTGCCAGTGCAGGATTACACCAAATCCATAGATTTCCTCTTTCCAATATTTTCTTTTGGCAGTGGGCATCAAAATTTTGTTCATGTTGTTATTATATCTTTAAATGACTATAAACAGGAACTGAGCATGGGTTTTTCTAAGTAAAAAAAGAAGTTTAAATTAAATATATTGAGCTATACTCCTACCTATTTTCTTATTCTCCATTTTTTGTCAGCTGACAGATTGAACCTGTTTTTGCAAGTGAATGATGGATCAACAGGAATCTTTTTGCGAGGGAGTGAATTAGTGTATTTTACATAGGAAGTTTATTTACTAAGGTTGTAAATGTGAAAAAGTTGGAAAAAATAAAATTTTAAAAAGCACTGATGTCTCATCTTAAGCTTGTAGAGCAGAAGGAGTAAGAAATATTAAGTCTGCTTATATTTTCCTTCAATAATATAACATTGGAGTGACCTATCTCAGTTCTGTGGTGCCAGTTTTTTTAGTTGGAAATAAAATTCCCAACTTAAGTTTCTTCTAGGAATTATAGTCATATTAAAACACTGAAAATCAATATTTTTCAAGTTCTTTGTCTATAAGGATTTTAAATACTATCATATTTAGTGATACCTGTATTTCTTAACCAATTCAAGGCAGTGTTGTGTTTTCTGTGATACCAAAGGTGGTGTTATTAGATCTATCTCTTTTCTGTTTTCACAAAAAAATATTTTAAAAGCTGTAAAGATCAATACAACATCTGGCAAGTGTTGAGCATTTGAAAACACAAACAGAATTTGTTCAGTGACTTGCTTATGAAAGCAGCAAAACAACATCTGCGGGGTGCAAAAATATTTGATGTTTTATCCGTAACAACAAGTTGCATCAGACACATGGATTCTTTGCAGTCCTCAAAGGGATGAAAGGGGAAGTATTTGAGAAGGTTAAAATTTAGGATTTTTCTGAATTTAGATATGGAGTAATCATTCATAACTTTTGATAAATATTTCTTTGGTTTGCTATTTTGTTTGTTTACATAATAAAACAGATGTATCATAACAATATTTTATTTTTAATGTTTTATTGTGTTGTTTCTTACTACTATAATTAGTTTATTGTATTGAAAAAATATAATTACCAATAAGAAGATGAAATAAAAGGTCACCCTTGAACTGTGATTCTGTTTGTACAGTACATAGTAACACAAATATAAAAGGAAAGATGCATTATATCTCATGTACCTTGCTAAGAAGTGCCAATGGTTACATATTTTCCACTGATGAAGTATAAGTTCTACAGTCTATAATGTGTAATAACTAACCCACACAACAGAAACCATGACAGTTCAGTTTTGGAATGCACTAGTGACCAATTTATGGGATAAAAATGTGATGTTGCAGAGAACAAGAGAACATCTTGTGTACAAGGCCTTAGATGGGAGTTGTTTAGATCTACCCCAGCGCCTTTTGTCTTGAAAGCACAGTACTAAATGAAAGGGTGGTAGAGACTGGCTACTGATGAATGAGTAGTATTTAAGGTATACTGTAACATTTTGCTATTTGCACTAAAGGAATAACCAGCACCATTAAGCTTAAAAGGTCTCCATGATTTCTCTCCACAATTCAAGAAGTCCAAGCTAAAAGCAATGTAGGAGGACGCCAACAGAAACTGCTGGATCCCAGTGAAATAGTTTACTTGCATCCTGTTCAATTACAACAAATACGAAATAAACCGGACAAAATCTGTGCAAAACACCATTATTCCAGTGTTCAGTCGGAATTTACTTACTGACAGATACACCAAAAGTTTAACACATGACTCTATCTTTTAAACAGACCATGAAGCAGTGGAATAAAATGTGCTTACTAAGAGGACTAGAAGGCAGAAACTGAATATCTAGATTTTATTTTTTTTTGCATTGTCTGTGATTAGATTATATGAATATACATTCATAACTCTGACATTATTACTTATGAAATTATAAGGTGGTCAGCCCTATGAGTTCAAAAGACTGGATAAACTACTTATCAGATAGAGAAAATTGATGCATAGAATGATACTTTGTCAATGTAATGTTGGAATATATTTGGAAAAACAGAGATGAAAAGCAGCCTGAAGCAGAAAATAAGAAAAAAGAGAAGAGCTTGAAAGACAGTCATAAAATATTACCTATTTTATTACTTTTGATACTGCACAATAAATTATATCACATTTGTTGCTACAAAGTGAAATGAAGGTTGACACATTTTCCCACTCTCATTGTATTTCTATATTAGGATAATAAATTCATACTGTAATACTAGTGTCATTCTATTAACACTGTATTTCTCCACAGTACCTGGTCTAACAGGAAATTCACTTTAGCACCCTCTAAACATCTCCAAAGACATCTTGTTTGCAATGACTGCTCAGTAATATTTCTTTGAAAATTGTGCTTAGCTGGAGCAAACAACATTTGTGTCTGGTTGGAATACGAGTGAATTTTCACAGTGTGACTGCTATGAAGGGGTTTGTAAAAAACCACAAAACCATCTTGTGCCCAGTCTATTGACTGACATTTTTTTCTTATCTCTTAATAGGCTGTATCATATACAGACACTTTCATTTATGTTTCCTGATATCATAAATTTCCTTACTTCCAGTTTTAGAGTTTTAAATGAAGCTTAGCATCAGATGCATTCTTTACCAAGCACTTGAGAATCCATTCTCCTGTATTCAGGATAGACTTCAAACAATATTCCTATTTTAAATAACTTCAGACATTTTTACAGGAAGCAGGTCTTACCTGAACTATAACACTATATATATATATATGATGATATATATATATATGCACAAATACTATGTTTTGTGGTTTTGATTAAATATCCCAGAAAATAAGAATTTTTTTGCAAACACACATGCACCAATATACACACAGACATTAGTTATTGCTCCTCTTTGCAAATCAGTAGCTTGGAATTCACATGTAAATATTCTCTCTAGCCACAGAATCATGGCTTTTTTATTAAATTACTGAGTTTGGTATCTTTAGGCAATAGTGACTCTAAAGCAGCATTGCTCTTCAGTAAGCATTTCTCATCACATACAATGAAATAGGCTGTTTTGTGGTTATTTTGAAGTAGAGGGAACTAGATCTATCAGTGAGAATGCTCACATCTGGATATTAAAAATACAAGTGCTCTGATTTTGCTATGCAAGTATCAATGACTGCTTTCCCTTCTGATCTCATACTTCTCGATATCTCATTCCCATGAAGTGCCCATGTTGCTTTGAGACTGCTAAACATGCAAATTAATAGAAATTATTAGAAATACTTTTTTAATATTTGGATTTCCATTTCTCACTTTCCTGTGAGTAATTTAATCCTTCACTTTTGTAATGAAACAATTGTCTATAATACATTATGTTTCTTTTAATACAGTAGGACTTCTTACTTTGTCTGGTAGAAATCCAGTGGTGGTGCTGACACCTAACAGGCAATATTCTAAAAGGGAATGAAAATGTTTTTTACTGAGGATCTAATATCAGATGCTTGGCATTACAAGTTGGTGAGGGTCATCACAGAGTTGTTTTACTGAGGTACCACAAGTTAATGATGACGCTTAATAAAATGTCTCACTAAGATGTCTTGTGAAATGGGACACTATTTCAGTAAGATACCCCTTTTCACTATTTTTCATGAATCTCTATAATATTTGCCACACACAGAAATTTAAGGAGCAAAATACATAACAACTCAGTCTCTTTTTCTGTGTTCTCCACATAATTTTGTCTCACAGTTCCATTATCTCTGTTTCAGTCTCAGAAAGGGGAACAATGTTGCCATGTATGAAGTTAGAAGATTGTACCCCAAATGGTTTAACCTATTTGTGTGATTGCATATGTGTATGTAATACTAAAAACACTTCAGTAACAGTGCTGTAATTACATTATTATTCATTGGTTTTACCTCTAAGAGAAATGATAATCTAACTATGGATTTGCTTGAAAAGCATGCAGTGAATACTTTGCTATGAATCTTCAGCTATGTTCAAAGTTGCTTATTATAGAAGTAAGGGGTTGTTTTATTACCTGTTGGAGTATAAATTTCTTGGTTGTTCTCAGAGATGAAGCTGGCTTTGGAAAAGTTTAAACTGCTAGTCATTAAAATGTGGTTTTGATACTTATCTTTATTTTAATTTATTTTTTTCTGGATCAGCCTGTGTGCCCTGAAATTCCCTTTTTAAACTCAAACTTTCATTGTTTGCTTAGTCTAAAAGCTAGAGACAAAATAATTAGGATTTCTGTGGCTCAATGCAGAAACAAAGATCTGTTGTTTACTAATCTCTAGGAAACTAAAAAAACCCTGACTATTCTCAGTCTTTCATAGGAGGCTCCTATAATAAGATCACTAGCTATCTAGGAGTGCCTGATATACAAGTAGAATGGATTTCAGTCTTTTTTTACAAGTTGTTTTCTTTGTGTCTCCAGGAAGACGCTGCATCTGCCAATCTGCAACTTTTCTTTGGCAGTAAATGTTGGTTTTCTTTCTTGTAAGGAAATAAACAGAAGTCACCTTACCCAGTTCTTTCAGCACCAGGTGAGAAACTTTAAAAGAAACTTCTTTGCAACAGTATATTATAAATTATTTTGTAAAACTAATTTATTTTTCCAAATATAAATAAATATGTTGTATTTGCAAGAGAAACTGAGTCATAACAACAACTTTTGCCCATTCCTATGAGAGACTTTTTTGTAGCCTGAGGAGGACAGAATTTCAGCCAGCTGCTACAATACCCCAGCTCCAATGGGCTCTTTCTTAAATTACTTGCATAGCTAGATTTGGGGTATACAACATTTGATCTCTTGTACATGTGCAGGACTATAGCCATGTCTGTGGCATTTCCAGACACTGGCTATATCTATGATATAAGATATGGAATTAACTATTTGCACTTTTGTAAGTCTTTAGAGGATAATTCTAAAAGAGAAGAGAGAGTTTGTAATGGAAGAGGGCCTGTAGAAAGGTCTGACCTCTTTACTGGCCAAATGAAGTTTAGACTGTTTAAATCTTGAAGAGATTAAAAACATTGTAGTTGAGACTTTTTTGCAAGCTATTTCATTCCTCCTAACAGTTGTGACTTTCTGCTGTCAAAAATATATTTATATATAATGTAGGCAGGATAAGCATATATGAAAGGGTGGATGTGAGGACTCAGACACTTTGTAGATGGATTATTAAGAACAGTGTGGTGCACTAAGCCTACAACATTTTACAGTGTACGTAAGTGACTGGTTCTTTTATTTCACTTAAATTAAAGACCTACAGAGAGTGAAGAACACAGACGTATTTATAACTTTAAGAAAGATATCATGCTTGTAAGAGTACCCTACACTATTAGAAAGACTCCTATCTCCTAGCCTTTAACTGAGCCTGTATTTTCCACTTTTTTCCTTTTCTGTGTTTTACCTCTTATAAACTGCAATAATGTAGGGATAACAAATGATGATGTATTTTCTACTCACAGATGCATCTGAATGCAAAATAGCTGTCTGTGGTGGGGACGAATTAATGGAATAGACAGAGAAATTCAAATAATCATGTTAATAATAGCTATAGAGATAACATATATATATATATATAAAAAATATATAAAACTTTCCTTGAATTGGCTAAAACTTTCATCCCACTGAAACTGACTGTCCATAACGTCATTGGCTCTGAAATCCAGGTGAAAGTAGAAACAGTTTTTTGAAGCGAAATCTGTGAGTTAGGAAATCCTAGATATTTCTTATAGTAGTATCCAGATTAAAGGCAGTTCTACATTTAGGTTAACTATTCCAGCAAAAATGCTGTCTTAAAATAAATATACTCCCTGGCTTTTGGCTTGGTTCTGAGTTCCTTTCTGCAACTCTGCATGCAAGGGTTGTGAAAAGAAAAGACTACTGGAGAGGATGTTAATGAGAAAAAACCCTGGAAATTAAACTAAAATCTATTCTCATTTAATAAACATCGGTATGTAAAAACAAAGGCTTCCTTATCTGAAGATTAGAATTAACCTCCTTTGATTGATCCAGGTTTAGTTGTGTCAGCTTGCAGTCCAGAAACTTTGTCAACTAGTTTAGTCAGTTCTTCCTTTCTTTTGGATTACTTTGTCCACTTAAAATCACTTCAGAGTTTCCTTTTGCTTTTTAATGAAGTGTGTCAGAGTCCTTCTAAAGGTCTAATCTAACCTTCAGGGATAAAAACACGGAAAAAAAAAAAGCCTGCTCTATAGACATGTTTGAAAACGTCAACTAGATCTTAGCTGACACAGGTGTATGTCTGCTTCATTTGCTCGTGTGTCCACAAGTTAATTGTTAAAGTTTTATAAGCACATTAATTTACTTATACAGCAGCGCACGCTATGTTTTCCAGAAAACAGCCTGACAGCATTTCTACTCACTAAACTTATTGAAATATTTTCAGGCCTTGGTTAATGGTCCGAGTTAAAGAGACTAGAACTTGCCCTTGTTCCTTAGTTTAAAAACAAAAAAACAAAGCAAAAAAGCAACATGTTCTGGTTTGTTTTTTTTTTTCTTCTGTTTAAAAATTTGAGTTAAGTCATCTGCAAAGGAGCTATCATATCTCCTTTAACTGCCGCCACTGGTTACATCCAGAGAAGGAGAGTCTTTACACTGTGTTCAGACACAAGTTGGCAAAACTCCCAGCAATTCCTCTCTATGCTGTAACAGGAATGTTTATGCAAGCATATTAAATTAAGACATTACTCAAAAATACATTCTACAATACAGTAATGCTGTCAGAGAGCAGCATCATATCGATGCAATTCCTTCATTGAGTGAACTCTCACTGTTTCTAGGGTAGACTTTTTTCTACTTACTAGTCTTCCTATAACTGGAAGAAGAGAGCAAAAGCAAAGGTAGTGAGAAATTAGACTGACAAAATGCAAATGTATAATATTTTCATATTAGAATTTTTCAATTACTCTCACTCTATATTTAATATCTCTTTAGATTTTTTTTTTTTTTTGGTATACAGTATTGTTCTTCTTATCTGTTTTTCTGTTATGTTTGAGCGTATGTGTAAAAATCTCCCAAATTACAACCACCCATGGGTGTACAATCTACTTGACACAGACCATGAGTTTTTTTCTGGTATTTGAAGGGAATTTCCTGGAATTGCAATTCATGCCCATTGCCTCTTGTCTTATCCCTGAGAATAGCTGAGGAGAGTCGTCTCCATATTCTTTATATCTCTTTATATATTCTTTACATCATGTTTACAAACATCTCCACTGTATGTTTGTACTGATAGCATTCCCTGATGGGATGACAGTCTCCCAATCATTTGCAGCACTCAAATTTCTCTTTTGCACGAGGGTAGCACATCATATTAGTCAAGAATTCATTATTAGTCTAGTTGAAATCTCTAGCAGCTTAATCAAAACATTATTATTAGTCCAGTTGCAGTGTTACTAGGACTTAGAGCTTTAAGGAAGTACAGTTAAAATTAATAAACAGAAAATCCTGAATATACACCTCTTTTTTTTGGACTTACTTCCACTGCTCCCCCAAGTCCAGGAATTGATGACTTTGGGTTGGTAGTGGACAAGACAGCAGCAAATCAAGTGCTTTGCCGGAAGTATGATGTTGATTCTTTTCTCATCCACATGTGAGAACACACTTGAAGTTGTTTCTCCTCATTGCTAACACACTCCATGCCTTAGTTTTTCTTCCCTGATTCACAGCTCCATGGTTTATCCATACTTACTATACATGGTATGTGTTACATACTGTCCTTTGTCCTCTCTGTTATCCCAAACATTGCTTTTGCTCATCTTCCAGAGCTACATTTTTTGGATAACCAGAGGATTGGCCTTGGTGAGTTTATAGCCCTCTGTTTCCAGTAGCCTCCTAAGTTTGTACCTTTAAGGCTCCAGCTGTAATTGTGTATCTATCCTCGCCTACATTATGATCCATGATACCATGGGGGCAGTCCATTCTACACATTGCTATTGCCAGCTAGTTGCTATTACCAGCCATCTCCTGCAAGCCACAGATACAACTGTAGGTATCTTGCCACACACCTCTATGAAGCTAAAGAGAAGCTAAGGTCACCAGTTTGCTTTCACTGCTGTAGGCCAAATTAAAACTCCAGGAAGGCCAAGACAAGTTTAAAGTCAGGGATGACCTGAGACCAGTCTTGTTAATTCAATAGGCCTGTGGCCAGGTACAAACAATATTTACTGGCTACGAGGACTCAAACACTTCTGAAAAATCATTTCTGAAACATCCATAGCTGTAAAAGAAGAAAATATAAAGTGTTTTGTTGTTTTGGTTTTTTTTACTTTCCATGATCTTGTCTTAGAGTTACATTAATAAACCCAGTTATCACGTAGGGTTTGTAATAAATGGCAAAAAAGCTTTTCAGACCAGAAAGTAATAGTACTTGTTGCTTGACTTTTGACCTTAGCAGAAATCTGATTTAAATGTTGTGGATATCTCAGTGAGGACTCTGTTTTTGTTGCCATCTTCCTGTTTTCAAGCATGCTGTATTTATTAAACCAGGTCCTTATTTAAGCTTGCAAAATACAAAGGGGAGAATTTCTTTTCCCAGATTTTCTGCATCATCCTTAATTTTTCTCTGTATTGTTTACATTTTGAAGTGATAACTCCTTGTGTCTACCCATGTTATGATCTTACTTTTCAGTTGTTTTGTGGTTCGCACATTTTATCTGTTTCTACAAATGTGGTAACCACTGAAAATGCCAAGTTAAACAATAAATAAATATACTATTTTTCTAGTTCTAAAAAATAAGAAGCCTAGGAGAAGTCCTTTGCAATTTATAGTGTTATGAGTAATTTTCCCTTTGGACTCTGTCTTAACATTCTAAACAATTAATGACGCTGGAAATGAAACAAAACTGTTTGGTGTAGATAATCAAGAAAGAAAGCCATACAAAAGGAAGTATTTCTTTACCTCCTTGAAATTTTTTTCAGGGACAGTGAAGTTTCTTTGTAATCTGACAATGGGAGATCTTACTAGATGAGGAAAGCAAGTGAATGCTAATGTCCGATACCGGAATGTGTAATGATGTGCAGTTTCTTTGGTATGATGAAGCTAATAAAAAGCAACTATACTCATTGAAATGGACTGAACCATTACCAAAATCAACACATAATTCTGCTTCTCAAATTGTGCCATAGAATCAACATTTTGAAAACCTTTAAAAATCAAAGGAGAGTTAGTTTCTAAATGGGTCCATTGACAGTTCAAACTACTATTTATTAATTGATTTTTTTATTAAATAAATAGTGTACATAATAAAAGCAGTGGCAAGCAATATGTCTTCTTACACTTTTAGAAGACTCATCATAAGATATAAAATTAACTAGTGGAAAGGTGTGTTAGGCACTTGATTCTGGCTTTGTCCAATTAAATCAGAAATTGGTTCCATGTTTTTTTAGTCTCCTGTGCAGAGTAACTAAATGACTATCATATCTCTCAATGGCTGTGTCTCTTTAATTCTCTCTAGAGCATTCTGTCTCATGAAGCATATTTGTTAAAGAGTTACTCTGAAGAAAGCTGGTATATTTAAATGTAGGGTACTATCAGAAAAGTGTGGCTATAGCAATCACTATGGTGTGGGCAATTTTGACCATAATATTGGTTATTTAATATAAATGTTTAACTTGTTTCATCTTTTTAATTATTTTTTTAAAATAATTTAAATTTAAATCACAGGGTATCCAAAGTATGCAGCATTTTAAAGGCTTGGAGGGCTTTGCCTTTGTGCTTCTGGCCATGAAACCCAGTTGTTAACATAGCTTTTTTTCAAATTATGTTTTTGTTGTTCATTGCTTCTTTTAAGGGGTTAAATTAATCACTGAGTATAACCATGAAAAGAGGCGATATTGTGTACATAGATAGAATTTTTTCTACGTAGATAGCATTCTTCGTTTAGTACCTCAAAGCTTGTTACTCTACTTTAGTAACGTAGATCACATTTGTTTTTCTTTAATAGCTTACATCTCTCTTTCAATTGTGTCTGCCCAGAATTTCTCATTTGGAATTTCTTCTTTATGAGAAGGCATCTTTTTTTCTAACATTTGATATATGAGAAAGATTTTCTTCTTCTACCTACTTTATCATCTTGCTGAAATATTAGGGCTGTTTTTCTCTTGTTGTATCAGGATGAAACTTGCTTTCTTGGTTTCTGTTATTTCTGGAGATAAATTTGTTTAATTCTGCAGACTTGTAGGCAATACTTTAAGTAGGAAGTGTTTCAGGTAAATGAAACAATACTTTGGAAGAACCTTTAAGGTCCTCTGAGAGAGCTATATCTCTACATACATCTGTAAAGTTTCTGTATTTTTGTGATTTTTTTTTTTTTTCCCAAGAATATAGGTTGTTTTCTGTGAAGGAGCAGGACTCAGAGTGGGAACAGTTCCAGGTATGGAGGAAGATATATACAGCAATTGACAGGACTTTATTATATGGACTTTACAGTTATTATATGGACTTTACCATTATTATGTGGTTTCAGATATGTGTATTGCATTGTATCCACACTACACAGTGCACAGCCTGGGCATGCCCGGGCTTGCCACGAGTTTTGCCTGCTCGCTGCTTCCCCGCTCCCCTCTCTTGATAAGCTGAAGAAGCCGCAGAGAGGAGACAGTTACCATTTACCCTTTCCTTCCTTGGTTCCTCCCACATTCCTCCCCTTTGCCTGCATCCCTACCCCGATTTCCTCCCCCGTTTGTCTGCCTCATGCTCCACCCCATGCTCTAGCCTTTTCCCCACTTGAACTCATAAAACCCCGGGCACACTTCAATAAAGTATTCCATTTGCACCTCTACCCTGACTCCGGACCCGTCCGTGCTGTGTCACAGCCCCATCCCCCCTCGGACCGTGGCAGTTTTCAATATACCTATACCAAAATTTTCACTTCTACAAGTTCTACATCTGATATCAGAAGAATTTTCTGTGAATAACATTTTCTCCTCTGGGTGCCAGACACTGTGTGATCTTCACTGAAACTAATCTGCAGTGAAAGGGTTGTAAAAATGTAGAGAACAAATGGGGGAATAACAGCTGTGTGGGAATTGGCTGCTGAGAGTAGAAATAAAACCTTGGTTACTAATGGGAAATTGCGAGACATATCTTACTTTTATATTCAATGCCCTTTAATATGGAAAAACTTGATCAATAACTTTAAAGTGCTTATGGTATGGTGCCATTCGTGTAGTATTTGCAGGTAGGAAACAATTATTTTCTGTGTGGGAAGATACATGTTTTCCATCTTTCTTCTTAAGGCAGAAAGATTTCAGGGAAATGAAGAAATCTTGCTTGGGTGGTAGATTTCACGCCTGTATACATGCTATACTGTGCATGACTTTTTGTGGTTGATTGAAATTGTTGTTTGAGAAGACCTTGGGGTTAGACATTGATTAATATTAATGTCAATAAATACATTTTAATTTTGGGATGAAAGTGCATGAAACCTTACAGCATAAAAGGCCTACTAAAAATTACAAAATGTACAATGTATAATCAGACCCTTTTAGGCTTCTTTCAAGTTCCTGAATGTTCTGGGAAAATGGGATAGATATTATTCTGTATACAAGAGACCTGAAGTTATCCTAGAAGGCAGAGTAATAAAGTAACAGATTGCTGCTACCCTATGTATAGGGCTTCCTCTGTACATCTAAACCAGTCTGTGTGACTGTGTTTTCTCTCTCATAGGCTTGTTGTCACACATATCGGCTAAATAGGCTCTGCTGAAAGGAGGTCTAGATATCAAGGCAGTGGTCATATGGGGATATTTGTCTTTTTTGCTCTTCAGGTGGTTCAAGTAATTCCACAACGTAGGTTCGCACTATGCCTTTAGAGAAGTAGCATTTCGGTTTCAGGTCAAGATTAGGGTCTTGGAAAAGCATTGCTTTTTACATTCATCCTGAAATATTTAATGACTATTATTAGACAATTAACCCCACATGCTTGCAACAGTTTCCTCCATAGTATCCACCTTGATGTACGATAATTAATATTTAACATTTCAAGGAGGCAGTTCTTGAGTTGTCTTGTTATTTAAATAGTTAAATATGCATAATTTTTATTTGGAATATTGTTGGGATTATTAATACTTGCATTAGGAAAAAATAGGTGGGGATTCAGAAAAAAAAAAACGATTGCAAGTTTCTTGTGCTCCATCTATATGCAAAATTGTGTCTCCACCTCCATATTGGACTGTAATTTTGATGACTAGTAAAGGAAAAGAAGGGTCATAAAAGTTAAGAACAATCAAGATTTACTATTTTCAAATTCTAAGTAAACTTTTACAAGAAATCTTTCTACCAAGAAGAAAAAAATTGTTTTCTGTCCTGATTTCTTAAGGAGAAGAAATTAAGCCTCCCTGATGCTTTATGGGGTTGAGCAGGGATTATGTGGAATAGACAGAAGCCCATCAGCTAACCTCCTACTCGGACCATGAAGTTTCTAAATAAGAAAGTTAGTTATGAAGAAGTAGCCTCTGAAGGAGAATAGGATGGTGAGTGGAAGAAGCATGCACTATTGTAGCCACTAAATTACTCTGGTCTTAGTCAAAAATGTAGTTTGGTAGTGGGTGAAACTACTGGGGCAGTGGTGCTGGAGCACTTCTGGGACATGTTGGTCCCTACACTCAGGAAGTATGCTGGGAAAATCAACAAAAATACTTCAGTTTAAAGAAATCAAAAGAAATTTTTAAATAAACTGAATGACACTGACAAATTCAAATTCAACACCCAGTCCCGAGCCTAGCTAAAAAGATTTTATTAGGTCAGAAACTAGCTTTTAAAGACAGGAAGAGTGCATACAACGATTAAATCGAAAGCACTTTGAAGGAATTTTATATAGTAACTTGTACAGCATTTGACATTTGAAACCCTTGAAGTCTAAATGTAATACAAAACATATGTGTAGGTATTTTATATACCTTTCTTGGAATCAGCATTGTTCCATCAAGAAGTACAGAGAAGAATAAGGGAAGGATGTCCTGTTTCTTTAGTCTGTAAACTGATTGCTGGGTGACCCACACCTTCGTAGAAAGAATGCTGTTGTGTTTTTCAGAATTTAGAAAAGTACAAGGTCCTTAGGTATAAGGATCCTCTTAAAGAAGCCCCTCAAGGCATGCAATTAAAAGATGAATTTCAAAAAGGGATTTTTGTGTGAATGTAGTGATTTTTCTGAATGTTTTATAAAATTTAAAATATTTAATAGAAGTGGTAGGGAATAGATTTCAGTGGCAGGTCTTTTTGTTTGGTTTTGTATCATGTTTCAAATATTTTGAATGTGGCTTATGTTTGTCAGTGGAAATGAAAAAGTCTTTATGGTCTTGATATTCATAAGAACCTGAAGCTTAAGGGCATTTCACATTTCATCCAAGAAGTTAGTTCTGTAATAACCTCTTAGGCAGCAAGAGATCCTTATAATTAAAATGCATTTCCACACTGCTGCAAACTGAAAAGTATACCAACTATTACCAAAATTGTATCTACTTTTTCTGGTTTGTACTGTCTGTCTGTAAGATGTGCAACCTTTTAGTCACTTCATGAAGCCTTACAGATTTTTTTGCACTTTTAAAGAAGATTTAATATTGCAGAGCAGCTGATGATGCCTTTTTCAGTTCTGTTATCTGAATCATACAGAACTGGAAGCTCAACTATTATGAAGGTGATTTTCTTTTTTAAACAGTCTATGTTTCCCAAAATGTTATTCAGGTTACCTTGAAAATGGCTGTATTTTGATAAAAGTTTTGTGAATGAATACTGTTATTAACTGACTAAGGAGTTGTTAAGGTGTGTAATGGCTGGCTTCTCTGTCCTGGTCAGGAATAAAGTACAAGCACACCTTTCTTTGACTTTTGCATACTGAATTTCAATTCTAACACCTGTGACTAGAACTGTAGCATTATTCCAACTCTGAATAGCCCTCACCATGGTGTACTAGCTGAGCTAGTATATACACAACTCACCCCCCACCACCTCTGAGAAACTAGGAGTTATCTAAAAAGAGATTTCAATGAAGTAATGCTAGTGTGGCCTAAAAGAATCAAAGTAATATGCTGTAAATCTCACCTGTTGTCAAGATGATGTAGGGTTAAAAACTAACTTGATAGGGTGTCTGCTGTGGCCTTTTTATCAGTTTCTCACAGATTTAATTTTTTTAAAACCAATTTCAGAAGGTAGTTAACTATTTTCTTAAAGAAACTTCATGAAAAAAGTAATATAGGTATACAATTACACACTGAAGAGAGAAGAATGGTGGAGATAAAAGGTCTTCAGGAGAAAAATGGTGAGATGGTGAGAATTGCTATGTGGCAGAGCTGCCTCATCTCAGGAAAACTGGAGGGGTCTCTGCAGAGTGAGGGGCAGAATAGAGACGTAGGTGAAATTAGGTCTGAGCAGGAGCATGCAGAGCAGCCAGAAAAGTTTCAACCCTGATAACTAAGTAGAATTGTCTTTATTTAACAATTCACAGTGAAAGATCTTAGTCTTTGTCTTCGTAATGCACATTCTATATACTCTTTGAATTTCCATACAGAATCACACTGATCCTGGAATCACTGAGAGAGGTATTGAATGTGTAGCATGAAACAGCAATAAGTCAAAAGTCAGCAACAGTCAAGGCTCAAGGCTCAGCCATTCATCATTCAAGAGGAAATTTACAAGTCAACTCACTCAATATTATCAATGTAATGGTAACCTTTACTCAATCTAGAACAGAGTGCCCCTGGGTTTGCCTAGTCATAACAACACAATTTTTACTTTCCTTATAAAGTCTGCCATATCAATGCCTTCACTGATCTTCATTTGAGGTGACAAGCATCAGTGTTACTTCAGGTCACTGTAGTTTAGATTTTGTGGATCTTTGAAAATCTGAGTCTCAAATCAGTCAACAATGTTTGACGTATGTTCATCCCTGCTGAAATCAAAATTGAGTTGACCTGATATGGACTGACTCTAAAGGAATAAGAAGCATAAATGTTTGGAGCGAGACATAATTGTTGCCAAAAAATGGATAGGAAATCCCACTTGTAATCCTATCTGTATGCATTTTTCTAGAGCTGAATGTTAATGAAACAGCAAATATATTGATGTGGACTTTTGAGATAATTTTTGGGCCGGTGGTTGTTTTCCCATTATTACACATAGTTCATCAAATTAGTAAGACCAACATTTCACAACAACTGCAAATAGTTTAAATTACTCCGTGGTTTCAAAGACACAGAATACATGATACTATCAATTCCAAAGATTCTGTTTATGAATGTGAATAATTATTTAGTCTATTTTAAAAGTGAGACTGTCATTACATAGAAAAAATACTGAAATATTTTAATTCTTTCACAACTAATTTAAATATCTTATCTCTAAACAGACAGTAAAAGTAAGAAGGGAAGTCTTGTTTGTAACATGGGAGATGAAAGAGAATAAATCCAAGCTTCCTGAATGAAAGGAAAAAAAGGAATTTAACTGACAGATATTGAAAAACCTATTTCCCATTACTCATAGTGTGCAAATAAATTAAATTGGCATATTTTCTTTCTCACAAGACTCTACTCTTGAAAAATCAGTATGAATTTCTCAAGTACGTGATCTAAAGAAAGGTGAGTAGAAAAGTTTAGATAATCAGCTCCAAAGGTACTGTTTTCTATTTTGAATATCAAAAGACTTTGAAGGATGTAAGTTTTGCTATATAGAGTAAGTTCTGCATTAAACTCCTTCAAAATGGAGATGAATTCATAATGTTGGTAGTAACTGTACACTGAGCTATCACGTGCAAATATAGACAGGGTATGCTAAGACAGACAATTTACTGTTGATTCCCTTTCTAATAATGTTTGACTGTATTACCCTGTTTCCAGCAGACTCAGTAGACTATACTTGAACTTAAAGTATTTTAAAGGTTGCCATTGCTGCAGGCAGAATTACTTTTATAATTGAAGTGGATGCTACTATAGAAGTTTAGGACAGAATATGAAGATTTTAGTTATTTAATTGCCCTGTCAACCCACTTTAAATATATACTGTACAGATGTTTGATTTCCAGAATATTATCTCCACTTTCTTTTGACAAGTGCTTTTTTTTTTTATTTCTTTTGCTCTGATTGAGAAGTAAGTAATTTATTTGTTTCTCAAAGATATTATTTGCAGTGCTTTGCTCCCAACAGTAAGTTGTTCTTTCTCTTTTTCAAAGACTCAGTTTTCAACTTCCATTTCTTTCAGTAAAATTATCTATTGTATTTCAAAAGGTCATTCAACAGAGCTCATACTTTCTTAAAAGCCATATTACTCCTCAGATCAGAGTATACTAAAAATTTTGTGTTTCCAGATGTACTGCGAGTTTTTATTAATAACTAACTACAATGGATAACTCTTCAACAAAGAAAATTTTTATAGAAAAGGGAAGAGATAATGGTCACCTAAAGACTGACAATTAAATGCTCTAAAACAGTGCTTTTGAACTTTAAAATCAAATCACTATAGAATATTCTAATATATTTAATGTATTATTCTTGTATAGCTAAATTTTTTACTAGCTTAGGATTTCAGTTTCTCTGAGATCACACTACGTATTTTGAATTGCCACTAGGTCTCTTTAAGGCTTTGAAAGTGCTCAGACTTAACCATAGAATCTTGTGTCAAGAACTATCATCTTTTAAATATAGACAAGAAAGAGTGCATCTTATTAGTCCTTTGAGTTGGCAACATTCAGTGTTTATTCTAGCTTCAGTACTGAAAAGAAGGAGTAGTTTTGCCTTAAAGATACACAAAACAGTTTAGATGCTAATTGTAGCCTGTATTACTTCCTTTCTGACAACTTTATCATAACAGATTTTTAAACTCAAACTGCTGAGGAATTACAGCAGTACAAAAATCAAAACCCAACAACAACAAAACAAAAAAAAAACCCAAACAAACAACTAAACAAACTACAGAGGTAATTTACTGAACAATTCTTTATCACAGAATAGTTACATTTTGGTAACACAAAGGTATCATGTTGTTCTGTATTTTTAGTGTAACATAACATCAACATCTGTTGGTTTGCGGAGAAAAACTTTTCTCCTGGTGTTTCACATATACAAAGTTAATCAGAAGTCTGGGTAGGGTAGGTCACATATCATGAGAGTTACTATAGAAATAGATAATCCTATTAAACTGAAGCTTTATAATAAGCAACAGGTTGCAGAAATTGAGTTGTTTTCTGCATAGCAAATGTATCTCAAAGAACATTTTCTCACTTCTAGAAATGTTGTTAAAAAATGCATACAAAAGATTTTTTGACTTAGAATGCACACATCTTACAAAATTATTGAAAATCACAGAAATATCAAACATTGTACTTTGGTGCCCATTATTGTTCTCTAATGATATTTTGTCCTATCTAGACAATGTTAGACTTGCAATACTTAAGACACAGAAAGTAACATAATGTATTTGTATTGTACACAAAAATTTGCTCTACTAAGTGGTCAGTCAATTGACTTCTGAATTTAAATGGATGGATGCCATATTACTCCATGCAGATTCGTACAATATTGCTTTACTTAAATAGGACTCCTTTATGGTTTCATTCTGGTGAGTTGAAGATAGGAGGAAAGTATGTATAGTGGACAAATCACTATCATTAGTGTGTTGCCCTGAAACATTTTAATCAAAGAGGCATTTGCAATAATTTTACTTCTATTTCATTCAAATTTCAGATTATACTTGTTTAAAGATTAGCTTTTAAGACATCACCCTTAGTTTGAGCAATATTCCTGAGGCTGTCTTGAAATGCTTCTAGTTGGTGTGGCAATTGTACCTTTACTGCTGGAAGCTCACTGAATAGTTAATATTGCAGTTGTTAAATAACATTTTCTGAAATGTGTGTTTGCAATATTACTTAAGTAAGTAAAACATAAAAACAGAAGAAGCATTAATGGGAGGATTCCTTTTCTCATAATTAGGTGAGATGTAGTGTCTTGGAACCATTTCTTCATAAAGCACTTTGAGAGAGGTTTCAGCGTATAACAGGTCTAACAGTAGTACATTGTTCTTTAAGACTTTGCCTGTGTTTTTTTCTTTGTCTTTCATTTTTTTACCTAAGAGTATTCCTTAAGTCCTAGAAATTGAAGATACACTGTATTTTCCCGTGCAAAGCCTGTGGGTTTTCTGGAGAAATAAGGAAACACGCCGGTTTATTCAGCTGACTGGTTCATACATGGTGAATTTTGCCTCTGAATCCATTTTTACCCAATAACTTAGCAGGTTTTTTAGTTCTGTATTCTCTGCCTCACTCCCAGAACCAAGATGTCACTCCCAAACTCTGAAGTTTCCTTTCTTTGCAAGAAATAGGCTACTATTTTATTGTTATAACTGGGGCTATGGTACAGTAAAAATAGTTTTCTTGTAGCCTTATGAAATACTATGGATTATGTATAAGCAACAACAATACTGAGCCGCATTGAGACACCCACTGAATGAAAAGATAGTTTCAGTTTCACTATACAGTGAACAGAAAATAGGAATTATTGAATTATGTTGTTTCTGATATGACTGCTAAGATTATATTTGTAGTAGGTTGAACTCGTCAGTAATTTTCAGGCATGGAAAGGTCAAATGAAGTAGAGTATGGTGCATAAATATATAAATGCTTCTTCCTACAGAACTAAATGGTCTACTGCTCCAAGGAAATAGAGTAGGGCAACCGTTTAATTAGTGCCACTGCACGTTTAGTTCATGCAACCACTGTTGTGCTGCATGGAAAAAAAATCTCGTTCTGCTCTCATTCAGAGGAAACTGTGAATGCATAGAATTTAGAATTTTGTAATTCCACACCTGACCTAGTAAGTTCTATGAATATTAATTAAATTTTGTGTTGTGCTTAATTACTTCTGAAATGCATTCTGAGTTTCTGACAGTATAATGAAAATTATACTGTTTTCCTTTGGTATTAGATACAGAATTCAAACATCCCCAAAGTGACTAACACATTCTCACCCTCATACAAATATCAGCTAACTATTTACTTATTCTGCTTGAAAAATGAAGAAATGGTTTCTATTTGAAATTCCAGATACAATTTCAAATTATTCTGTGGTCACAAGTCTAATCAATCTCTATCTTAAAAGCTGTTAGTCATGTGAGCAAAGAGACAGATTTGTTATTTTCCTTAAAAATTTCCACTAAGCAAAAACAGTAGAAAGGATTGCCATTCCCTTAGAATTTCAGTTTTAAAAAGAAAATATTTAATATCAGCAAATATGTAGCAAGTTGTCCAAGAAAGGAATTTTTAATTACTTGTATAAAGCTGAATAGTTTAGCATATGTGCTGCATCAGAGCATTTTATGAACCTTTGAAAATGGAGGAAGAGGTATATCTTTTGAGATTAAAGAAAGAAGTAATAGTTTGTGTGCACATATGCTTGTTTAAAAAAAAAAAAGCAGAATGACATCAAAAGACCATGCAAAGATAACGCCTTTTTCTCCACATACTTAAAATTTTTGCTGTTGAGTTGTAACCTGAAAAAGCCAGAGGAAGGGGAAAAAAAGATTTTATATTCAAAGCAGTTTCAGACATTACTCTGGTTTTTTTTCTTCTTGTCTCTCCCACCCCAGCTTCCTTTTTCTCTTTCTTCACCCCATCAACTTCAAGGTGTTTTAAATTTGGGTTGGAATCCCTAGCTAATACTAGGGTTAAGAACCCTTTTAGTTATAAAGAGTTCTGTAAAACTGTATGAACTAGTAGTCACCTTAATGTCTCACATTTTATTTTGAGAACTACTGAATTTACCACTCAGTTAACAGCTTTAGATTGTACCAGTGTGCACCACCAATGGTATGAAATATAACAAGTCCAAATGCTGGATTCTGAACCTGGGACAGAGAAACCCTGGGCATATAAACTGGGAATGGAGTGGCTGGAGACCAGCCCTGTAGAGAAGGATCTGGGGGTGCTGATTAGCAGCAGGCTCCGTGTGAGGGCAAACTAGGACAAACCACATCCTGGGGAGCATCTAGCACAGCACAACCAGCTGGTCAAAGATGTGACTGTCCCACTGCGTTTAGCCTTGGGGCAGCTTCTCCTTCAGTACTGTGTGCAGTTCTGGGCCTCACAGTTCAAGAAGGATGTGAAAGTCCTTTGATGCACCCAGAGGAGGCAATAGAGCTGGTGACAAGAGTAGAAGGCATGTCTGGTGAGGAGGGGCTAGGGACTCTGGATCTGTCTAGTTTGGAGAGAAGGAGGTTCAGAAGTGACCTCGCTGCTCCTTACAGCTTCCTGAGGAAAAGTGGCAAGGGACGTGCTGAGCTTTTTTCCCTGGTTTCCAGTAGTGGGATATGTGGGAATGGTTCAAAGCTGTACCAGGGAAGGTTTAGACTAGGTATTTCTTTACCAAGAACAAACACTGGAACAGGCTTCCTAGAGAAATGTTTGATGACCCAAGTCTGTCAGCGCTTAAGTGACATTTGGACAACAACCTTAATAATTTTCTTTAACTTTTGATCAGCCCTGAAGTGCTCAGGCAGTTGGACTGATTGCAGATCCCTTCCAAATATTCTAATCTAGTCTAGTCTAGTCCAGTTTAGACTATATTTGCACTTTTGAAAAGATGTATTGTAATTGATGACAATAGGACCTAAAGTGTTAGATTGCAGGCTAGGTACTCATAAATGTGTATTGCAAAATATTTGAGAGATTACAGATAAAATATTCATAACAGATGCAAAATATACAAAATCAAATATGTCCACATAAAAAGTCAAGACAAATAATTCCAATGTAAGAATAAAATTTACCTGAAAATATCCAAATACTACATACTGTAATTTACTGAACTATTAAAGTGTTATGTGGAATAAAAATAGCTTGAATTTAATCTCATGACTGATCATGACAGATCAGTCTGTAGTTCTTTTGACATCAGTACCAGCTGGCTCCAGGACGGACTTCCTGCCGCTGGCCAAGGCCGAGCCAATTAGAAGTAATATTAACACCTCTGTGATAGCATATTTAAGAACAAAAGATTGTTGCGCAGAAGAAATTCCAGCCAGGGAAGAACAGAGTGAGAACATGGGAATTACAACACAGACACCAAGGTCAGTGCAGAAGGAGGAGAGGAGGTGCTCCAGGCACCAGAGCTGTGGCCCCTGCGGACTGTGGTGAAGACCATGGTGGGGCAACTGTGCCCCTGCAGCCCATGGAGGACCATCAGGATGCAGAGACCTACCTGCAGCCCATGGAGCAGGTGGACGCATGGAGGAGGCTGTGACCCCATAGGAGGCCCAGGATGGAGCAGGGTCCTGCCGGAGACCTGCAGCCCATGGAGAGGGAAGCCCACACTGAGGCAGGTTTTTCCCGGGTAGGACTTGTGGCCCCTGTGAGGGACCCACGTCGGTACAGCTCATTCATGAAGGACTGCACCTCATGGAGGAGTGACCTACAGGACAGCAGTTTGGGAAGAACTGCTGCCCAAGTGATGGACTCACATTGGAGAGGTCCATCAAGGACTGTATCCCATGAAAGGGATCCCATAAGAGCAGGGGAAGGACTCCTCTCCCAGAGCAGTGACAGAAACAACAACTGATCATAACCCCCATTCCCCATCCCGCTGTACCGCTGGGGGGGAGGAGGGAGAACATGGAAGGAAGGAGGGGTGGGGGGAAGGTGTTTTTAAGATTGTTTTATTTCTCATTCTTTGTCTCTTATCCTATTAGTAATAAATACAAGTACTATCCCCACTTTGAGTCTTGTTTTGCTCGTGAAGGTAATCAGTCGCTGACTTCTCCCAGCTCTTATCTCATGAATTCTTAGCTGGTTTTTTTCTCTGTCCTCTGTCCAGTTGCAGAAGGAGAGTGAGAGCAGCTTTAGTGGGTACCTGGTATCTGGCCAGGGTCAACCCACTAGTCTTTCTGGTGGTACAGGGATCAAACCCACGACCTTGGCATTGTCAGCCACCAACACCGTAACATTCCTTCCTTAGTTGAGGGCAAGATCCTGGGAGGGGACCCAAGTAGGCCAGCTGACCCAAACTGACCATATGACATCAGCTCAGATATAAAAGCTAAGGCACAGAGCAGGAAGGCGGGCATTCATTGTCTAATGGTTGCCTGCTGAGAAATCATCAGGTGTACCGAAGCCCTACTTCTCAAGAGTGGCTGACCATTGCTGCTCATGGGAAGTAGAGAATAAAACCTGCTATCTCACTTCCACATGCACAAGCTTCGCTCTGCTTTTTGCTTTAAATAAACTGACTTCTCTCAACCCGCTAGTTGTTTTTTTTTTTTTTGCACCTTGCTGTCTCCTCCATCTCTCTGGGAAGGGGAGTGATAGAGCGGTTGGGTGGGCACCTGGTGTCCAGCCAAGGTCAACCCACCAGAGTCCTTTTTGGTGCCCAACTTGGAGCTTGAACCCACAACCCTGAGATTAAGAGTCTCATACTCTACTGACTGAGCTAGCCAGGGTAGCCCACTACAATATCTGTTGGATATTACATAGTAATATCTAAAAAATCCTCATTCATTGGTATGTCACATTGACAACCTCTCCTTTACAACAGTTGCAAAGGGCATGCCAAGTAGTGGAAAGCTTGATATTTGTCTATATTTACCTTTAGGCCACAGGTGTTACAGTTTTCTGGCTTTAATCCTGGTAGATAGCACAAAAGCTGCTTTTTTGTTTACTGACTTGCTAGTGTTCTCTCAACTCATGACCAAAGCCTTTATAGGAGTATTTTATAAGTGTCCAACCTGAATTCCTGTAGACCTGTCTCATGGACTAACTCTCAACAGGATAGCGAAGCAGAAGTCTGGATAGTCGAAAGTATTTCTTCTGACATCCCATCACACATCTCTCTTATGAGCAGCTTTCATCATTCAAAGGTACTTCCTTCTGGAAAAAAAGTAAATATTCACCCCATTAAGCAACTCAGACTGTGTGAAACCATTCTACATTTGGCTAGTAACTAGCTTTTGAATTTAATTTAGTTTGTGTATATGTTACTGCTGTCACCCATAGATTCAAAAGTGACAGTAGTTGCTTGGAGTCTCTACGCTTTCTCAGTACTGAACAGATGTTACCTCATTTCTTTCTAGATTTTTGCATGAGCTAGGTCTCATTATCTCTTCTCATTCATTTGGCTTCTAAAAACATGGGCTGTTAAACTTATTTATCTCCCAATTCATTAAATCAAAAAAGAGTTTTATATTAATTTACACTGAATAGAATCTAGAAGTCTCAAATTAAAGTCTTAGTTTCTGGAAGGTACAAGTGGTTTAATAAAATGATGATAATGATGATGATGATGATGATGATGATGATGATACAGAACTGGAAGGCAGAACCAAGATTCCCCAGCTGTGAAGCAGAATTACATTTTCATAGACAATTTGAAACAGATTTAAGAAGAAAATTTTATCTTTTCTCTTTAAACACTTAAAATGAAAATGTCTCTAGAACTTCTCAATATTTATTGCTATCTGCTGTCAGAGTTTTTTTCAGTTTATCGAACTATGGGGTTTTTTAAATAGAAATTAAGCTAACTATATGTTCCCATTTTCCCCAGTAGGAAATATCAAAATCTTTCAATGTTCCACATTTCCCAGAGGTCTTTTATTCCATCTAGCTCTTCTTTGGGGTCTTCTCAGATTTAGAATTTTTAGGAATATGGTGGCAGAAACAGTCATATTTCTGGACCACCTACCACTTAACTAACTGCCAAGCATGCTGATAGTTCTGCAGATGTTCTTTTTTAACCAATCCCTTCTTGCTTCATTCCATATTTGGCAGAAAATCTTGGGGGGATGTAGTAGTGGTGTTAATTTCAAGTTAGTTGCCCTTGCTCCACCCCATGCTACTGTATTTTAACCACACTACTTAGTGTTTCCTTTCTCCCAGGTGGTGTTTTTGTTTATTTGTTTGTATGTATGTTTGTTTCCTGGGTTTTGTTTTGGTCTTTTTTCTTTGAGTGTCAATTTTGGCTTGGCAGAGAGTCAGATAAGTTATCACTAATACAAAAAATAAAAAAGGGAACTATAAATTTTTAATCTGTTTTTCAAAGTGTGGACATCACTTCTTCCTAAATACAGCATAAACACTTGACAGTTATGTTCTGTCCCTGTTTAAGATAGTTAGCATTTGTCAAGAAGCTACTAATAACTACTCTATGAGCAATTTCTTCCCCAGTTCCCTCAGTTTGAATATTTAGGTGGTTTATAACTCCTTTTCTGACTTTCTAAAATTGAAAATTCAATAACCTGCAAAAGTTTTGAAAAATAATTGCAAGTGAGGTAGAGGCTACCTACTTAATTTCTTTTGCACTCTACTGTGAATTCTGTTAAGCTTGTCACTTATCCCTTGTATTTTTTCCTTTGTCGTTTTCCTGAACTGCTCTGATTTTGTATTCCTCTATAAATGCAATAACCTATTGGGAAGAAGGCTTAAATACAAAATTAATGACATAATTATTTTTTTCTGTCATTCATAAATTGATTTTTAGATCAGTAAAGATCTATTCAACTACATTTTTTAAGCACACATAATCATTTAACCTGTTAACAAGCAATGGTGTGTAAAATCTTTCCCAGTAGTGTTTCTCCTCTTTTATCACATCTGCTCTTTTTCTGTCTTCAAGTAGCTTCCAAAGAGCTTTTCAAGCTAAGTTACAAGTGCAAGCTTTGATTCTTGAATAAACCAAAGGAATAGGTACACTACAAAAGCAGAAACTTTCATCTAAAACTGGGACTTTTTCTTATCTCTGAGATATACACATCAACTTAGAGCCTTTTAGGACTCTCATTGTATCTCAGCTTTATAACACTGATGTCTTTGTCTGGGGAATGATAGCACAAACACTTCTAGCTCTAAATTTGTAATGGGAAAAATGATCAAATTCAGATAACACCCTCTCCTTTGTGTTGGGCCACTAAAGGAAATGGCTAGCTTTATTCCACACAACAAAAGTAGTAAGAGGATAAATATTATGCTCAAAAATTCTAATGGATAGATATTAACCTTTGTCTGTACTCAATTAGCCCGCTGCCAGCCCAGCTAAAATATTTCACTGGTCTTCAATGTTTAAGTATAATATTAGTTCTCCTCTCTTCTTACTTTTTAATTTTTTATTATTTCTTGATTTCCTTTATTGTGGTTGTTTGCTTTGATTTTTTTTTTTTAATTCATTAACTGAATCTACCTCTATAGATAAAATAATTTGTTTTTTTTTCATGGAAAGAATGTATAAACAATTTATGAAGACTGGTAGAAGATTGGTAGAAGTAGGAAATATTTAGGAAAATATACCTTTTCTTCATAAATGCAGAAGTCAGACTTTCTATGAAGCATTATCATTGAGAAGGTAACACTAATGTATTTCACATCACCTATCTTTACTATTCAGATTACTATAATTTCTAGTGAGGCTTAAATGATCTTGACTCCCCAAGCACAGCAACCTTATTTAACTTATTACTTTTAGGTTAGAATGCCCTAGTTGTGAGATCTATAGTCATATATAAGAAGAGAAAACGGTAATGTGTGAATTTTAGAAGACAGATTACATGCTTTTACCTTGTCAGGCGCTTTGGATTAGAGCCTAGTAGGGACTTTGGGGACACAAGCCAAGAATTGCCAAATTTAACTTCAGAAAGTATCTGACTTGAGGGTAAAACCTGGATCTGTGAGTGAAAAGCCTAGGAGTTTTTTAATGTGTAACTGTACAAAGGATTAGACACTTCAGAATAAGGGTCAAACTGCATTGAAAAAAAATAAAAGTATAGGTAGAGTGTATTGAAAGTTTATTTCAACTGGTTAGGATGTAAATGCTTGGATTTACAAAACATACAAGCAGCCATAAGAAAAGCACCTGGAATACAGGGTTTGTTTCATTTTGTGGAAAGCGGAACAAATTCACTGGGAACATAAAATATAATCATTTGACTAAGGAATTCTGTAGTCTCAATGCTCAACTATTCTATAGACTAGAGTCTCTCTTTGACTTCTTAGCAGATGTTATTGACTCCTTTCACGAAGAAGATAAAATGGGCCTTCCAGGTGAGCACTCTGAGATATTGGAGGATTCTTTCCACTCTTCCCACCGTGGGGGCCAGATGGATGAATGCACTTATGAATATGTACATTAGGAAAGTGTGCTGCATTAAAGAAAAAATTGAGACCTATGCTGTTAATTGGTGCTGTGTAGACTGTGGTAAATTGGATTATGAGAAAATCTATAGGTATTATTGCTGACATTAAAAATAAACTGGAGGAATGTTGTGATTTCTAAACAGAAAGAGCTTAAAGATTGTCATAGACAGAGAAAAAACCTCCCTTTTTCAAACAAAAATCTAAGTGATTTAGTAGCAAACATATAGGTTGGAAGAACTGTCTGATTCTCATGATTTGTGAAATGAATAGGTTACCAAATCTCAGACTTTTCTAAGTACAAAATATATGCCAAAAATACCCATTTGAAACTCATGGAAGTACAATGTGAATCACAGGGAACAACGAGAAGGGTTATTCAGAGGAATCACGTGCTTTAAAGCGGCAATGATTAAATTAGTCTCCTGAATGTTGCTTTGTGTGCGTCAGTGTTGCATTGTGTGATACATTTTTGGATCCCTGTAAGTGCCACCTACCCGCCAAATTGCAGTAGTGTTATGAAAAGAAGCAACATAAAAATGTACTCCCTGCATAACAAGCAAAATAATCTGCAGAACTAAGGCCCCTCTGGGGCAAATCTGGGATAAAGTGGAACGAGAGCATTCATGTTTTATGCAACATCTGTAAGAAAGGAAAGGGTTTTACCACCAGAAGAATGCCATCAAACGAAGTCTGAATTCTGTTTTCCCCGCTTTTAAAGATGGTATCCAAATTATATTTGGAAAAGCTCTGTAGAATCAACATCAAAACGCTGAGGGGTCAGAACAGACAGGCACTAACATCTTGTTAGATTAAAACCAAGCAAAATTCACAACTTTACAATACATTTATTAATGAATCACTTTTGATGAAAGACATTTCACTTTTATTTGATTTTTGTGTATTTTGAAAAGTGCTTTAACTGTAGCTCCACCAGTTCAAGAGCCTCTGCCGATTACTGTTATTAAAGAAGATTCCATTATTCATAATGGTAATTGTATGTTGCAATAGTACCTATGGTATTAAGGCATTTTCCAGTCCAGGAGAAACACATGCTCCTTGTCCAGAAAGCTTCTTAAATAACAAAATAAACAGGTAGAACACTGTGAGATGAACAGGGGAGGAAAAAAATAGTAAGTGTAAGAAATATGGTGATAATTGCTCTCCCAGGCCCTTCCAGGGCTTTGTCATACTGTATTCTAAAAGGTGGAGGGGTGAGGGGGAAGAATGGAAAAGGGAAAGAAAAAGGAAAAGGAGAAAAAAAGGAAAAGGAAAAAAAAGAAAAGCCAAATGTCTCTCTTCTCTTTCCACAACAGCCAGCATCACTGATACTGATCACGCTAAAGAATAATTGCTAACAGGAATTATATTCTTATGGCTGATTAGTATTTTCAAGAATATTGTTCCAACAATTTAGTTTAAAATAAATTTATTCCCATTTAATAAAAATGGGAATAAGATTTGAATATTTCGTCTTCTATTAGGAAGAAATTACATTACTTTTGCATATTGTCGTAAAGAGCTGAATGCATTGCCACTACATTTGTGGACTAAGAAACCCAGGAAAGCACTTGTGGCTTATTTTGATGTCTGATAAATATTTATAAGACAAGAGGGGAGCAATAAATTGATATTTATTTATTTTTTTTTTGTATTGTAATATGGAGAAGATTTGATATCTAATGCATGGTGCCTTTTAAGCTAAGTATGTAAAAGCCATGATAAAGTGATTCAATTCATCAGTCGACATCGCATCTCATGCTACTAGGTGTTAGAAGGGAATAAACTAGTTTTCTTCTGTTAGACTGAGCTGTCACATCAGTTCTCTTTGCTGTCTCATCAGCAAGAAAGAGCTGTAAAATTTACTGATTTTCAAGGTGAACTTTCCCTCCCATCACCCCAAAGAGGGAAATCTGATTCACTGAGATTGAAATACTTCGTAATCTGATTATCATTTTTCCACAGGGTAATCCAATTAATTTTAGACAAATTTAATAGTTTCGATCTTCATTTTTTTCTTACATAGATCTATTTGGAAGTGCATACAGTTTCAGAAGTTCATGAAGTTTAAGAAGTCACATTTAGAAGCTACATTATTTCTCTTCTGCCCTTTCTTGACTATAAAGGCAGTCATGATTAAGTCCCAGAACCCCAGAATATACCAAGTTGGAAGGGACTCACAAGGATCACAGAGTCCAGCTCCTGGCTCTGCACAAGACCATCCCCAAGAGTCACACCATCTGCCTGAGAGTATTCCCTCCTGAGGAAGTTGTAGACTGCAATGAGGTCTTCCTTCAGTCTCCTGTTCTCCAGGGGCTGAAGAGACCAAGTGACCTCAGTCGCTCCTCATATGGCTTCCCCTCAAGGCCCTTCACCATCTTGCTGCTCTCCTTTGGACACTCTTTAGGAGCTTAATATCTTTCTTATACTGTGCACAATATTCAAGGTGAGGCCACACCAGTGCAGAGCAGGACAATCCCCTCCCTCGACCAGCTGGTGATGCTTTGCCTGTTGCCTCCCAGGACACGGTTGGCCCTCCTGGCTGCCAGGGCACTGCTGACTCATATTCAACTGGCTGTTGACCAGAACCACCAGGTCCCTTTCCATGGCACTGCTTTCCAGCATCTCATTTCTCAGTCTGGACTAACATCCAGTGTTGCCCCATCCCATGTGCAGAATCCAGCACTTGTTCACATTGTTGAACTTGATATGGTTGGTGATTCCCCAGTCCTCTACAAAAAAACCATGATGAAAAATCCTTACTTTGTGTACCTATAATTTGTTGAGCTCTCCATTATTGTTGCATTTAACAATTAATATGTTTGTGGCTAAATAGAAATGCAAGTTTTTACTACAATTCTCTGCTGACTGCTTCAGACTTAAAGGGCTTCAATCTACATATTTAGCTGATCTGCTAAATTACTTTGAGAAAAATATTGGTTTCTTTAAATAAAATACTTGAAAATTGTGCAAAGTCCCCTTTCAATTATATATAGTGATCAGATATCTACTATGGAATCAAAGATTTGATTTATTTTTTTATTTCAGTTCCTAATTACACTTAGATCTGATTATTTGTAAAATTCCCTTGCTTTACTATGAATGCACAGCAAGCATATGTATGCATGTAGACACGGAGAAGACCAGAGAAAAAATTACATCTTAAAAGGTAGAAAGTGAAAGGTACTAAAATGGAAAGAATATTCCAGGTATTTTAATTGCTGAATCTAATTTCGTGTTGCATTATTGTATCGTTTTATAATCTCACAGGTGCATGTCATTTCAGCAGGGGAACAGCAAATAACAACACTGCAAATGGGGCTTTGCATGGGAACCTGCTGCTTCTACTGTTTGGGCATTCTGCAGGAGAGCTGATCAGATTTTCTATGTAAATTAAGGTTATTGAGGCAGAATTGTTCTGCAGTCGTATGAGAAATAGCTGTGAACGAACTCAAAGGATTGACAGCTGGTGCTTAAGGAGGTCTTTGTGTTGCTCACTTGTGTTGCTCACCTGTATGGGTGAAAGGCAGAATTACGGAGTTAAAAGTAAACCGTGGTTGTGAAGAACAACTGCAAGACTAGAGATGGGAAGAATTTATCTTGAAAAAAGACATGTAAAACAAGTCTCCTTAGAGAACAGTACCATTTAATATTAGCAGCTGGCAAGGAGTGAAGTAGTGTAACGTGCTCCTTCACATATGTTGGAAAGGAAAGAAAGCAAAAGAAAGCGGGTTACAATATTTGACTATAGCCAGGAGCTCTCAGAGAAGAAATCAAGGAATGGTAATCCAGTCAAAGGAAACACAAAGAAAACTTGTTTTATTTCGCCAAGGGGGATTCACAACCTAGAACACTGTTATAAATGTATGCACTGTTGCAAAAGAAAGCATGTTCCTTGCTGAAATTTTTTTGGTTTTTTAGGTTGTTCCTTAGAAATTAAAAGCATGATAAACATGGATTGAACTCAAAATATAAAATAAAAAAGTATACAAAAATTTAACTTGAAATGGAAGTCTGTTACAAATCCAGGGGTCTATTACAGTCCCTCAGCAGATGGGACTGTGACTAGAACAAGAAAATCACATTGAAATTAGAGAAAAAAAAATAAACTACAATTCAAATGAAAATTGAGAGCTGCAAACACTTTGCTTTCTAGAAAAAGTGCTGTACCAGACCAAGAAGTTATTTCAAGATGTTTATGGAAACTGTATGTCATACATGGATCACCCATAATCAGTACCCTGGGCACTGAAACAGCCTCATGAATGTATTCTGTTAGTTTAGCTGTGAAGGTCAAGAATAAACACTTACCAGAAAAATGGATTTACTATCTCACACCACCATCACTGTGAATAATTCTAATAACATTTCTGAGACTGCAAAAATATCAGTGTTATTTTATTATCTGTATTATGTGTTTGATAATTTGATAATAGATTTTTCTAAACTAGGTGCTATACAGATGTTAACATTGTTAATTTTGAAAGTTTGTTGTTGGATTTTTGTGTTTGGTGTTGTGGGGTTTTTTTAGTGTTCTAGCTAGTGCTAGGTGGAGTGTGAGAATACTAGTGAAATTTTTCATACAAAGTGGTAGATCTTAATTCATTAAATAAAAGGATTTATGGTTCTACTGGATGAACTAGAAAGAGGGACTTTAAAATTAATGTTTTTAAGAAAAAAAATGAATACTAGAGTTTCCCTTCTCTTCCATCTGTGTCCTCCTCACCATTGCCTCATGCAAGTTCAAAATATTTTTGCAGATGATATTTCAAGGTTATAGGGTTTTTATATTATTTCTTTAAATATATGTTCTAAATTTGGAAGAAGACTTAATTTTAAAATTAAGATTTTTTAATTATGGCAGCATAACTTATCTCTACTCTAGAGAAAAAGATCCTGTCCGTCCTTGTGATTAATTTTAAAAAAGAATTCTTAGGTGGTCACTTAAACAAGACTTTCAGGTCAGTACTTTTTTTCTAGGCACAGATAATGCAATCAGGCATCCAGAAAATATGATCCTGGGGGCTTAATGTGCAAAACTGCAGAACACTTAGACATAAAGTTTTGTTAAACGTACTCTGAGCATATATCTGTGAGCTTTATACCCTGTTGAATTAGATTTAATTTATTTATCTCAAGCTGAAATATGCCTTAATCAATGTGAGTTAAGGTGCATTTGAGGGTTCCCCAGAAGGTTATTTTTAATTCTTCATTTCTATTTTAATTCCTTTGCATCTGTCATTTGGTAGCAAAGCACCTCTGCCTGAAGAATGAAAAGGACTAGCAATCAAACAGCAGATCCTTCATTGCCTTAGTTTATATTTATACATATATATACAATTTTGAGTGCATGTAATTAATTTATATAGTTATATGACCCAGTTAGTAGTTTCTCTTGAAAGCATAATGAGTTACAGAGGAGCTTAAAATACCTGAAATTCCATTGCAGTCATATTAATATATAAGTTTCCAAGCATGTCTGGTCTAGTGCAGGAAGAAAACAAACAAATGCCAGAGAGAAAAAAAAAAGCAGGACACTTATCTCTAGAGAACAGATAATGCTAAGACACTATACAAAACTGCTTCTTCAAGGGAAAACAAAACAAATGCTAGCCTTGCAGCAGCTCCATGGGGCTACCCACCAAAGCAAAAGTAATGGGAACCCATGAAACATTCTCTGACTTTCTTGCTTGTGTTTCAAGGAAAATAAACAGTGGTGGAATGGGAGCGGAATTAATTAGTTTTAAGATAAGCAAATCATTCTTCTAGAAGTATTTTCAAAACTTAGATTTTTTTTTTCACCATCTTAGAAAAAGAGAAGCACTAGAGAAAGAAATAACAACTTGCTGAAGTTGAACTGAAGACAAGAGAGAGCTGATTGTCAGAGTAAAGATAAGACAAAAATCGACCAGAAGTCTAAATGCTGGGAATGACAATAATCTGAGAGAAATAAGGCAATAAAGAGAAAATTGAGAGGAGCTAATTCTACATTCAGATGCGGAAAGACTAAATCTCAGATACCAGCAAGATTCAAGAGGTAATAGCTCAGATTCATAAGGACTGGAGTTAAAGCAAAAGTTTGGGACTTTACACAGGATATTTCAGTTGCAATGCTAGGAATCTAGGAGGCTCAAAATAGAGAGGAGAGGGAGGCTATGAAAAATGAAAAGCGAGTTACAATACTGAAATCACACTAAACCAACGAGCAGGAAAAATTGACTCCAGTAGAGAAGGGGAGACACAAATACATTTGTTCCGTTCCTGTGGTGAAACAAGCAGAAACCTTTTAAGATTAATGTGGTAGATCTGTATCAAAACAATTTAAGCTCTTTTCATTTATAGTTCTTGATAGCTTTTTTTTTTTGGAAAAATTCATAGATGGAAATTACTATTCTGTTTTGTGAGAAGGTGGTAATCAAGGACAGAATAAGCATTCTGTAGATAACATAAGCAGTCAAAGCCTATCAAAGTTATATATAACTTCACACAGCATTAATTTTCAGTGTAAAACATTTTGTAATGTACTCTGAGTTTAATTATGAATATTCATTTTTTAAATTCTTTTTTAAATTCATTTTTTTTGCTTTTACTTTATTAATAGTATCAGCATTTAATATGCCATATACAAAGATAATTAGAATAATAGCATGCATTAATATACATGGGTTGTCTTCATTTGCATGGATCATAAACGCTTTATAAAAATAGTAAGAACACGTAGGTCAAATTCTGTTTCAATAATTCAAGTCAATTTTATATCTGTTGGACTTGCTTGAGTTTCAAGTTGTGACAGAGAATATATCTTGGCATAATCCACATGGGAATCACTTAGTTCACAAATGAAGTGCATCCATCCCTAGAGTGAACATCTGCTAGTTTTAATAGCATACTGCAGCACTGCACAAGAAAAGAATGAAGCTGTAAACTAACTACTGAATGACCAGGGTGTTTCCAATGCACAAAGGTTATACATCACAATACATGTCCCAGCTGAATGCCTTCTGACAACTGGTTAGCATCAAAGTGCTACACAGTGGTATTTGAAACAGTATGGTTCTCCTGGTGTAAGTAGAGCTAAAGCACCATGACATCCTCTCACAGATTGCATTTTAGGTAACCTGTATGACTTGAATTTCCAAATTTTCAGAATAAAAATTCTAGTGGGAATAAAACCTAGCTGTAAATAATGTTCCAGGAGGAAATAACACAAGTGAAATCAAAATGTTCACTATGTGTAACTTGCCCCTGTTCTAAAAGTTGTGATCTGGTGTATTATTCAATTTTGACTCCAAAATAAGGAAAAAACACAAATATAAAATCTGTAAAATATTAAAGCCAGTGTTGCCTGGTGTTTACTGCTCATTGGTTTTACAGGTACTGCAAATAATGGAGAGCCTGTCACAGTCTACATTCATCTCCACACCAGCTTCCTTCATGAGATAATTTCTTCAGAGAGTGAAATCCTCTAAGCATTGGTGGGCAAGCTTTTCTCTGATTGTGATTAATGCAAGGGAAAAACATAATTATATTTTGAAATTTAAGTTTGTATGTTCACAGCTAAAAAGTGTGTAACACAAAAAGCGTGTAACACAAATTAACCCTCTCACACATAATACACACAGTTTCTGAATTTTCCTACACTCAGAACTACATTTCACAATTACTTTCCCTGTCCCTCTATGGTTGTCTTTCTTGAAGGCATTCTTGGGCTCAACATTCAATTTTAACAAAATTATATGAACGTATTTTTAATAACTAGCGCAAATTAAATTTCTCCACATCTTAAAGCCCTCCTCATTCTTTCACAATTTTCAGCTGCTTAACCACTCTGAACTATATAAAAAAAGAAATTATTACTGACCCTAAGGGAAAGATAAAGCCATTCTGCAATCTTCTGTATAAGTGGTATAATATTGTTTTAACTGTAAGATTATTTGCTGTTTAATGCCTAATAAAAGGTAAAGCTGCAACAAGATAGTTCACTTCTAGGGGGATGTCACAACTTATCTGTAAGTGCTCAGCATCAGATTGTTGTGGGGGTTTTTTGGTTTTTTTGGTTTTTTTTGATTGGCTTAGGTTTAGTTTTGGGTTTGTTTGTTTGCTTTTTTCTGCAAGGGAAGGTTTTAAGTACAGGATTTAGGAATACTGGCACAACAACATTCAGGAAAAAAAAGGATTTAAACTTGACAGTAAAATTCTTAACATAGTATTCAGAAGACAATGGGAAAAAAGTGAACAAAATAATGCCTGCATTTACAGAAGAGCCCCTGCAGCAAGAAATCTTCTGTAATAAATTTGGGCCTGCTCCAGCAGCATATTCAGAATCTTTCGCTTGATAGATTTTTGGAGGTGGTTCCTCACTTCACACAGATGTCTTGCTACACATTGCAACAGTTAAGCACCTGAGAATTTGGATACTGTTTAACCACCAAATTCGTTGTAGGAAACTGATACTGAACAGCTGTGCACACAGAGAACCTGCAGCTGATTTGTGCCATTTGCAAGATGTATGATGTGCAAGTCAGGTGATCCCATTGCCTCCTACAAAGCAATAATAATTAAAAAAAAAAAAATAAATTGAGATTTACAAAGTTTCGCAAGTCTTATGAACGATACCAGAAAGTAATGTACCACTACTGATCAGGGAGCACAGGGGTGTCTGCACGTACATAACGTATCTTCCGGCATCCTCTAACACGAATGCTTGAATACAGACTTTCTGCTTAAAATCAAATAATAAGCCAATTGATATGACCTAAACAAAGATCCAAAAAGTGGTACCAAAGCACATATTTTTTAAAAAAAACAAAACAATAAATATGACTTTCTTTACATCAAATTATTTCTGAAATGTTTTGAATTCTAAAAGACTTGAACAAGTCCTTGTTCAAGCATCCATGCAGGGAAGTTTCAGCTCACCTAGGCAGACTTTTCTTTGCTTAAACAAATGTAATTCACATAATTCTTCAGATACTTGAGAAGAGTGAGCAGTGAGGAAAGAAATGGGAGTAGAGAACAATCAGACCAGCATGACTGTGCACTCAGTGTCTGTACAGACTGCATGGGAGACAAGTAGAGAAAAATTTAACCTTACAGATATATGTTTAATCTCATAACTGGATATATAAATGTATTTATGTTCACTACTCTCACTCTTAAGAAAAGGAACATACACCAAAGATCTGTTAATGAAGAATTAACAAAAGGGGATTTACAGAGCATACAAAAGTAGGCATTATCTATGACACAGAATCCAGGATAAGCTCAGGGTTAGGGTAACAATCAGACTGACGTGTTATTTCAACTTCTTTTCCCCTTCAACCTGCTATATTTATTTATTTCTGGGAATATTTTCCTATAGCTAAAAGAGTAATTTTCTTGGGAAAAGGTGTCTGATTCCAAATACCTTTTTACACTAGATGAGTTAGCACGTAATTAGACAGTACCTTTGGGAGATACTGATTGCTTAAACTACTGTATGGGCTGTGTTTAATGTCTGAGGAAACACAGCATGTCTTATCATTAAAAAAAGAGTATTAAATTATGGATGAACATTCTAATGAAAATGTTGTAAGCTGTAGCAAGAAAGAGTACTAATAGTAAAACAAACAAACCAACCCAAAACCCCAAATAAACAAACAAAAAAAACCCCTCAAAGTAACAAAACATTAGAATTACCCAAGAGCACTGTTAAAAACATGTAGATCATAGTGTGGTTACAGTTGTCATCATCATAACTATATGCCTTCTAAAACAGTCCAGAAAAGCATGGAGATGCTGTTTGGGGAAAACCAAACAAGATTACTAACTTTATTTTTAACAAATCAGTCTTAAAAATTAATGCGAAAGTGCAAAAAATAAGACATGACCAAAGGGCAGAGGATATAAACCTTAAAGAAAACTGTGGGAAACTGATCAAGCTGCTGAGCCTCCTCCTCCCCCCAGGCTCTGAAGTGTTGCACAGCAAGCAGTAATAATCAAATTACTCACAGGCACTTATAAGAAGTAGGCTGTCAAGTGTTCTTGCAAAAGCACAGTCAAAATTAAAAACTTTTTTTTTCTCTGCTGTGGGCATGAAGGAAGACTGAGCATCTCTACTCTGAAATTCAGAAAGGAACTTTCACCTTGAGGTATATAAACTGTGCTGAGGGAATCCTTAGCTCTCTTAAACCATTTATCCACTACCAACAAAGAAGATCATGACTGAGAGTGTAGAAGCCCTGTCCATCTACCCTCAACTCCTTGCCAATTATCTTTCCCAAATCTTGCACTCTGAATAAATACTTTGTTCCCTGTTAATCTGTTCATTATCAGGATTCAGGAATCATGGAAAACAAATCACTTTTGTCCTGAACAGAGTGAAATAAAGGTCATTATACTTGACCCTTCCTTGAGCTATTACAGATGAATAAGGGATATAGTGGATTTTTTAGTTTAAACCAAAATTGCATTTAACCAACTTCCTTCAATTTGCTTGTGTTCAAAAAGAGAAATAACTAAAAAATACCAAAAAGGTAATTCTACCCAAACGGAAAAGACACACAAGACATAAAACATACATTGCACATAACTTATTTTTTTTCATGAGCTCCATTCATAATTAGTTGTGCCTTAGAAAATGCTTTCTACTTATTTTCGGCAATTGCGTGAGAACATCAGACTTTTGTGGCATAGAAAAAGGTCTTTGACAGCCACTAGCCCTTCCATTTCTCCTTCTGCATCTATGCTATAGAAATTTCAAGAATCCCCAAAATAACCTTGATGTTCTTGGGGCTGAAAACACTGTCACAAAAGTTTCATATCTTAGAACCATTTAAGTGTATAATTGTGACGCTTCTTTGTCTCACAGCTCCGATGTAGAAACAGAGAAGTGTATATTTATTGTATGAACAGAAGCAACTCAGGATCCTGCTCCGCTATTCCACAATATGTCTAATCTTCTATCAAAGAGGAAGTGAGACAAAATAGGCAATAGGGTAATGAATTGCAGGACCATGGATGTAACTGCCACATGGAAGTTTTTAAATACTTAACTGTGATTAGTAAACATAAACCCCTTGTATTTCTGTATAAGAACTCTGTATGTGATGTCCCAACACTTATATAGAAAAGTATGTTAATAGAAATGTAAGAGATTTTTCTTAACTCACCAGGGGCCTATCCCTTCACCTGGTTTGAATTCTGTCTCTGCAGTAATATTCTTACCCTTTCCTTCTGTTCTGAGCAGAAATTCACCATCTTTCCTTTCCTTTCGCTAGAGATGTCCCTCCTTCTTTCCAGACCTATTCCAGCACTCTCCTAGCTAATTTCGTTTCTATTTTGTGCCTGTCAAAGGCATCTCAAACTCATGCATTACAGCTGTAGCTGTCTCATCCTCTGTAGGATCGATAATTTATTACATTGCCTGTTTTCCAGCAGCTGCCTTACCTACATAAACCGCCTGCTCATTTTAATCTTACTTCTCAGCAGCTCTTTGTAGCTATTGTTCTCTACCTGTGCATGACCTAAGATGCTCAATTCCTAACATGTCCTACCTGCGGTGTCTGAGTTTGTCTTCCTTTCAGTATCTCTTCTTTCCAGGGAATAAAAAAGGACTTATTGGTCCGGGTTTTCAAGGCGGTCAGTAAGTCAACCAGACCAACAGCCATGAAAGGTCACATTCTATGAGTCAACCATGTAATAAATGTGTAGGGTTTCATTTTTTTCTGCTGTCAGCTGTGCATCTCTTTCACAGTGCATTGTGAAAGTGCCACAGTTAAGTCTGGGATTCACCATGTACAATCCTAAAGTCATACCAAGCCAAATGATCAGCTCTATCAGAGCTATCTGAGGGAGGTAAAAGAGGAGGACAAACTTGTAGCTATGGTTCCTGCCATACTGTTTCCAGCAATTTGCAGTTCATGAACTTCCTGATTTCATTTCTTTTAGTTTGGTTAATTGCATTAGAAACTTGGTAACCTACGAGTCTCTGTGGAACTGTGTGAATGTGGCAGTTATCATGAAATATCCATGTCAGCAAACAATTAACTCAGTTACTACTAAGCACAGCAAGTTGTACTTTTTTCTCCACTCTCTTAGTTGTGAACGCAGCCCATTTCTGAGTTACCTGAGGCTACAACAGCCACATTTTGTCTTTGCAGATATGTTCAATAGCTTATGATGTATTGTGCTAAACAGATAAAATGTTTTGAAGCAAGTGGTTTGGAAAAAAAACAAAACACACAGAACACAGTTATATAATTGAGAAGGTGGGAAAATAAAATAAAAAAATATGGGAAATATAGAGTTTGCTTAGATTGGACACTTCCATGCTAAACTATTGACACAAAAAATGTTTCAAACATCATACAATAAAGAAATAAGGGAAAAAGTACATACATTATTTTAAAAGTCAGTGATATTGACTTCAGAATTTTAAAAAGTATTAGCCTAATAAAAGCTGAAAATGTCCACTTAACAACTTTTCAGAAGAAAATGGAAAGTAGAGGTGATTAAAAAAGATCTAAATTTTACAAATCTCTCCCACCCATCTGACTTTTTTTTCATGTCTACAATACCTACATTGTGGTAGATTAAACTTCATACTAAAAAAGTGACATTGCATTGCATACCTCTCAGCTTCAGTGCTTAAGAATACTCTCACAGTATTCATTTTTGTTCTGCTCTAAATTCATGGTTTACTTTCTTGGAAAATGAAGCTTCTTTAGAATTGCAATTTTAGGATAAAAAATTTGGCCAGAATATTTTTCTATATATACTGGCACACACCTACATATGCATGCACACACATATAAACACAAATAAACATGATTGTAGACCTCAGCTACTCCCATTCTATACCAAACTTTCAGTACTGTCAGTTTGATTCTTCACATATCAAACCTCTGGCAAAAAGAATATTTTAAAGAAGTGTACACATCTGTTTATCTGCCTTGGCTGATAAATGTTGGGGGGTAAAATATCACCAGGTATAATTCCATTGAATCTAATATTTTAATACTGCTCACACAATAGGGCCTCATATGCATTAAAAATATACAAGTGTATTATTTTTAGAAGGTTGTGAACATTTTTAATATTCTGAAAAACTCGGGGAGAAATAAAGGCAAATAGCAAGACAGGCGAGAGAGTGAAGGAACATCCAATTAAGGATGTCAAAAGGATTTAAATGTACTGCTTTCAACTGCTAGAACTACTTATGTATTTGGAAACCCTGGTTGAAAACTTGTCTACCCTCCTTTAAAAACCATCATTAAATGTCACTGCTTTCTTTGACTTCACTCAGAATACATCATGTTTTCTTTTCTGCTTAATGGAAATACATTTAAAGCTACTTTTAAAACACATTTTCCAGAAATTATCTTAACATAAGAAGCAAAAATTGACATCTAAAACCAAGTCTATATTTTCTTTCCCTCAGATAATTGTAGTTATTTTCTAGCTTTTTAAAGTTTACCGTTCAAAATGATGAACCTATTTTCAAAACATAGCTGACACTGTGAATAGTGAATAATGTGACACAGAATAATTTTAAACAGAATTGTAAAAGACTTTGATTGATTGACTGTTATATGGCTTCAATATGTTCTTGTGTGTACAAAGTGTTAAAATAGTCCTTTAAATTCTTTGGATTTACAGAACAAGACAAAATGAAACAGGCATATCAACTCAACAATCTACTATCTACACAGTGAATTAAATAGTGTGTACACTAGTAATTCATTCAGATACTATGAGATTTTTGTATTTTGATATTTCTTGTTTATCAGTCCACCAGGGGATAGATTTATAACTGGTTGCAAGGTTAAAACCTTTGGATGAAAATGTGTAAGTATAGTGTAGCACCTAGGTAATGGAATATTTTAACACAGTGTGGTGGGTTGACCTTGGCTGAACGCCCGGTGCCCGCTAAGCCACTCTATCTCTCCCCTTCCCAGCCTGACAGGGGAGAGAGAATAAGATGGAAAATGACTCATGGGTTGGCATAAGGCAGTTTACTAAAGCAAAAGTGAAAGTTTGTGCACACACAAGTGAAGTGGAAAATAACAAGTTATTCTCTATTTCCCATCAGCGAGTGATGTCTGGCTACTGCCCAGGAAGCAGTGCTTCAGCACGCATAGCAATTTCTCAGAAGGCAGACATCGTAAAAAGCAAATGCCCCCCCTTCCTCATCCTTTCTTTAGTTTTTATATCTGAGCTGAAGTCATATGGTATGGAATACCCCTTTGGTTAGTTTGGGTCAACTAGCCTGGTTGTGTCCCCTCCCAGGATCTTGCCTTTGACTGGGGAGGGGTAAAAATGTTGAGAGACAGCACTGATGCTGTGCCAGCACTGCTCAGCAGTAGCCAAAACACTGGTGCGTTGTCAACACCTTTCTAGCAACCAATGCAAAGCACAGCACTGTGAGAGCTGCTATGGGGAAATGAACTCCATCTCAGCCAGACACTGGTAGTGCTTAAGGGAGACTATTTCATGGTTATTAAAAACATATCCTACAAGAGGTGAGGGAGTTTTTGGTTTTTTTTGTTAGATGGTTGCTGTATTCTTCTACTGTAGGGGTTGAGCAACTGGTCTGGTGGAAGGTGCCTCTCCTCATGACTGGAGGGCTGGAACTAGATGATCTTTAAGGTTCCTTCCAACCCAAATCATTTTGTGATTCTATGATTCTGTGATACTGTGACAACACATTTTAGGCAGAAATGATCAGACTAGATCCTTAACATATAATACACTCTTAGAGGATTATAGACCTTCCAGCTTGAAAAGATTATGAAAACCATGTAGCACATCTTTCTTAACTGGACTACAATAATAAGCTTTAAGTATAAACAAATCTTTTCCATAAAAGAGTACCTAAAAGAATTTTGTTTGCTACAACTCTTGATTACATGTATCTGCTTACTTATCTCTGTGATTATGAACATTGGATATTGACTTAGGCTGGCTTGAAGATGCTAGTCGTAGCCGTATTCTAGCTTTTGTTTGCTGAATTTTTACAGCTCTGCATTTTAGTTTCATTTACTTATTACACTGTTCCACATCCTCCCTCAATATTTTAAAGTTTGAACAACTCACTGATTTATGGGTAAACTGAATGTCTTATATTGGCAAAAGAGTTTGTCTTTGGGGATAGTCATCAAACAGACTTTGAAAGGAATTTAGAGTCCAGGGGTCTTTTCACATGATGTGAAAGTCCTCCACTCAATTAAAAACAATTCAAATAAACAAAGGTTTAGGCAAAAGAATTTAATAATCAGCTTGGAATTTTGCCAGGACTGTGACTAATATGTCTGTGCCTGAATTCTTTATTTCTAACAGCAAATAAGTTGAATCTTTATGTTCGATGTCTAAGCAAAAGAGAGTAATTCTGGCTGCAGAACAGTGACAATGAGTCAGAGCTAAATGAGAAGAGTTTATCTGCTGCTACTAGATCACCCTATGAGATAACAGTATTTCATCCAAGTATTGACCTGGTTTTATCCTGTTTTATCAGTTTAGACAGGAAAGGTTATAAATCCAAAGCTTTCAGATAAAAATCGGATACCAAAGTAAGACTGCAAACTGTAGAGGTGCTAAGTCCATAAGGTTCTAACAGACAGATTTGTGACTGACAAGATAGGTTTATGAAATTTGTAAGTTTAGTGTTGGTAAATAAGTAGTTAAGGAAAGGTCTTCTGCTGAATGGTTCTAGAAGCTTTGTATAACTTAATACAGTAGAAAGAGCAGAACAATGAGATTGATTTTTAGAAGATAAGGTCACCTTTTTAATTTTGCCCTTTGATTTAATATCAGCAAGATAAAGTAAAAAGGAGTAGAAATACTCTTTTTTTCTGTTTTCATCTGTGTGTATGGTAATCACCGACCTAAAAAAACCCTACACAAACATATGCTGTAGGGAAAGCTTCAAGCAACCTCTGCAACACTATGCAAATTTCAGTAAAACACCTGTTAAGAAAGGCTCAGTTATGGAATTGATATGAGTGATATGATATTAATACTACTTTCATAATAACAAATTTATTTTTCACTTTCTATTGAAGTGGAAGTCTGACAGGTTCTATGCGTTCATTGTCACAAGATTACCGAAGCCAGTGCTTTTAGTTCATTTTATTTGCTTACTGTCCAACTGTGGCATGTACTAGCAATGCAGAACAGGATGTTCTTCATTGCCATTTAGAGCAGCACATTGATGGTAGGTTGTAGGGATTTGACACATCACTTTCTATTAAACTGTAGAATGTTTTCCTCAGAGTAATAAAGGGAATACTCAAAGCAATAAGGGGAAAATAATTTTTTAAACTATAGTGGTCTCTCATCTGTCATGTGCTGTACAAATTGAGGGTTTGGTTTGGTTTCTTTTTCTAAATTAAGAATGAGAATCTTTGGAATAGCTTGATATAGTCCTGGGACAATGGACTCTTCTGGGTACATACAACACTTGTACTTCAACTACTTCATCAAAAAATTCAGAGACTGCTCTGTTACATCATTTTTCTTGGTTCTACATAGTAGAGCTGTAGCATAGTAAAGACTAGAGATATTAATTCAAGACAGATACTGTGCAACAAGATGCTAGACTTGTCAGGCATAAAAAATAGCCACTTACTGATGTCTTGTGTTACATTTGATAGCATTATCCATGCTAGAATAGCTTTACTTTAGAGCACTCCTATGACATTATTTCACCATCACAGTATGCTCTCCTTCCTTCACCATAATCCTTTATGTTTTCAACATAACCTGTTTTTGCCTTCTACTCTGTCACAAAACAGTAGCGTAGAATAAAGTAGTTCCTGTTTCACCCATTTGCTTAATTAGAAGTTCCTGATGAGATGTTTTTCATTCCCAAGTGAGTCATGTAGAGGCTGGGTACTGATTTTCTTGTACAGGTATAATCTGCAACTTCATAAAAACTTTACAGAAGAATAGCAGGTATATGTAAATTCCATCAAGGAGGATTTTTGTTCACTTACAAAAATGCACCAAAATATCTACTGTCATTACTCTTATATTCAAATACGGGTTTCAAACTCAGAATATATACTTACTTTCAAATTAAAAAAAAAACCAAACAACAAACAAAACTATGTGAAGAATCTTTAAAAATTCTATAATTTAAGATGAATTTTATTTGCATACTTAAGTTATATTTTCTCTTCTACCTTCAGACTTGGCTTCCTACAAACTCTGAGGCTGTATTTGTAATTAGAACTGTGTTTATAAATACTTTGGTGATATAGAAGTGCATAAGAGGATCCATTATATTATTACTTTCATGACACAGCTTAACTATGAAGTTCATACTAGTTTTAACTAGAGAACTGCAGAATGTTTTTAATCTAAGTTCAAAATCTGGAAGATTTTTTCAGATTATCAGGACTTAATAAGTGACTATTAAAACAAACAAATAAGCTAAAGGAAAACTGGCCAACACGTTAAAACATTTGAGGACAAACACATTGCTTATACCAAATTGTCTCAATATCTTGTCTGGTCTAAGAAAGGCCAGTATTATTATTAAGTAACATTTCAGTTAGATCAAGATGAAGAGGGTGAAATACAAAGTAGTCATCTGTGTGAATTGACACAGATAGGTGAGCAGAACAACCACAAAACCATGATTGAAATGTAAAGAATAAATTTATTTCAGTACCTCCAAAACTGGAGGATCCTAAAGCAACACCTAACCAGCAGAGACACACAAGAGGGAACACAGGCATTGTTAGGCTTAGTCCATACCAGTGGGTGGTGGGCCTGTTGTTGGCACCCATTTATCAAGACCTCATTCACATGTAGTTTACCACCACACTCTGATCTCCTTTTTATGATCTGTGAGTTTACATCTCTCTCCCAACAGTGAGCTCAAGCACATTCAGAAGAGTGCTTCTAAGTCTCTATAAAGAGAAATTCTACTTCTCAAAACAGACAGAGGAAAAACAGCAGTAGGCATAATATATGGGGTTTCCCACACTTATTCCCCAGGCCTTGGCATTTCCAGCTGCAAGATCACTTAAGTGAATCTGACCCCTCCTCACCAATCTTCCTCTTTTGACTCTTTCTACCCAACATTACGTAAATGATCCTTCTGTGAGAATCTTTGATCACTACAGTTCTGGCATACTTGGAATTGAAATAAGAAATTCTGTAAGCCAGGCAAGGAATCTGCATTTTGCTCCTCCTTCTTCCCCAAAAGTATGTATGGAGATACCGAAAGACTAACAGGAGTTCTAGAGTATCAATGTGCTACTATAAGAAGGTAGGACGGTTCCCTGCATGGAGAAGCTCAGGAGAGATTTCTCTCTGTCCTTGTGTCATTGCTAGAAATAAATCTGGAACTGGAAAGCAGAAGGAAAGACTGGAAATTGCAGGAGCCATGTGTCTCCCTTCTCCCATATCATGAGTTCTCCCCTCACTCTTGCTGAGTACAACAGTCCTTTCTGAAGCCCTGCTGCATGTGTTGCAAGCTCAAGTTGAAGCAACAAGTTCTAGCTCATCGTAAGGCTCTGTAGGTACAAACTCAAATTATAACATATATACAATGAAAAATATATGCAAAACTCCTTCACTATGTTTTTATGATTACATTAAAAACAGCCTGGTGACACTCTCCACATTCCATACCTATTCCTCTCATCACAGATATTTTTCACCTCTTTCAAGATAAAACTAACTCCTTGACTTTCCTCTAACAACACTTGAGGATTTCTGCCCTCCTGCTGCTGTGTTACACAGCCTAGAGCAATTTCCTGAGCCTTGGTTACGCTGAACTGCAGCTTTCACCAGCCTTCCTTCATGTGTTACAATACTCTTGCCAACTTGAAGACCTCTCTGAACTTACTCATTAGTTCTTACAGCAAAGGCAAGGGAAGAGTTCTGCGAATGGAAGATGCCAGGAGGGTGGTGCTAGCAGCGGTGAGCTGTCACATCTCTCTCTGTGGGTACTACCATTTAGTTTTCCACATCATACAAAGTTGCATTTAGATAGACAGCCTTTCCTTTATCCTTTCACTTAATCATTGACATCTGTCACGTCCTTAAAAAAATACTTTCTTGAAGTCCTCCAGTCAAAATCTCAACCTTAATTTTGCATTAGAAATAGAACCTTATTAGTTGCCTACCTACACAAATTACTGCAGGCTACATTATTGCCAGAAAGTTATTATTATTGGTCTCTGTCCCTCTTTCTCTAACAGTTTTTACTATCTCTATAATTTTTCATATATTTCTTCAAAAACTTTCAAATTGGCCCCTTTTTTTTTTTTTAAATTTAACTAGGAATAATGTCCCTAAGAAACACAGTCTATTGACCTGACATAAATGCCATTCCTTTCAATGTGTCCTACTGGCATTCCAGGGTCATACCATACCAAAACAACTAAAAGTTTTGAAACAGAATCTTAGGAGAAAAAAAAGGAAAAAAAATAGACAGTGATTGCAAAAATATAGGCTAACTTTGAGTGGATAAACAAATGTCCTTAGAAAATATTTATGAAGCATTGTTTCATTTTCTAACTGTCAAAAATAATATTCCAATTAAAACTGGTTTCATTTTTTTTTAATTGTCTATGAATTAACTTTGAATTCATTACCATTTTCCAAAATGAAAGATTCAATAACAGAGATCTCCTCTCCCCCCCAAAAAACATTTTGACTATAAGCAGAAAAAAATCTGCAACAGCTATTATTCTGGCTTTCAAATAATTCTCAAATAACAAAAAAGTAAAAAATAGAAGTAAATGGATAAATGACCAGTTTTCCTACTGCAGAAAGATTATCTGGAAAAAATTGGTTAGACTAATTAGCTATTCCAGCCTATGTAAACTAAGTTCCTGAAAACATATCTATAGAAATTCATTCAGAGAAACAATGGTTAAAAGCAAATAAAATAGTTTTTATGAGAGGCACACATAAGCATGTACATTAAAGCCTTCTATTACATGTAGACATTGTACTTGAGTCCTTCATCATGACCATACATAAGAGCATTTAACACCATCTGTGATTGAGGGCAAATGCTGAACACCTTGCCATTTCAAAATGAAGAGCATTGGGTTATACTGCCATTCTTCACTGTGCAGAAGTATAGATGTTTCTTACTTCAATAACATAAGCAGACTACCCTCAGTTTTCAAAGTAGAATATGCTCGGTTTTCTATAGGCTCTCTGTAATCTCCCAAAAATAAAATCTTAAACCACTGGAGGTTTTAATCATCTTACATATTTGATCTTTTTAATATAAAATTAAGCTATGATGATGATGTAGGTTCCTGGTGGAGTCTGCATCTTCCAGCTGTGAGAGGATTATATATATGTCTTAAACTTCCTTCCATAAAGTCCATGTCTCCCCAAAAGAAATTTTCCCTAGTCTCCTGCTTTCAGGGAAAAAAGTATGGAGGTCTTACAGTTATTTTCACATAACCATCTTTTATTATGTTCATCCATATGCAAAAGCAAAGAAGCAATTTCACAACAGGAACTCAAATGCTGGCAAGATGTTACTCTAGTCTTTTACAAGATTACTCCCTCTTTTTTATTACTGTGGCTAAAATTCAGTTATAATAACTTCCTTTTTAAATGACGAATCAAGTAGCTAACATAACCCACTGTTCAAACACATGAATAAATCAGATTATGTTAGATCTCATGTTACAACACTTGCTCCTACCTCCATCCTCCTCACCCCAAGAGGACTATACAGTAACTGTAAAAGATTTGTAATAACAAATGCTGTAACCTTTAGTCAGTTTTCATGTTGGTTTTAATATTACATTCCAGTAATAACTACAGTTCTTGTGATATGTTCTGCACAAAAGCACTTGCCTGACTAAGAACTGTTCTGTATTACAAGCTGGCACTTGTAACACAGCATGTGTCCATTCCCAGCAGCCCTCCAGTTGGCCCACAGCAACAGTGGCCCACATAAAAAAATAACAATGATTTATTTTCCCTTTCTTTTCTGAAGCACAGGCAGTACAGCAGTACCTAGGTAATATTTTATTCTCATTAGTGGATGCAGTGAAAGAAAAGGTTCAGTACTTTATTTACTTCTTATTTTTCATCTTTTGTCTTTTGAAATTGTGGATTAATTCCACTTGAATTCAGATATCTAGTTGCTATAACTACTTAGGAATTTAGTCAAGGTCCCTTCCATAGTGAACGGAAGTTGTGCACTGATACTCATTTGTTGTGTATACGTGTTCCTAGTGATGCCTAGTTGGATCTCTCTGAGTTTAGATGTTGAACATGTGACTGGGACCCTGACCAGACCCTTATCTGGACTCTCTTTGTTTTTAGAGAGATATAGTGAGTGAGTCATTGAATATAAAGCCCATACCTAAAGAAATATAGTGTACTCTGAAACTGCCTGCCTTATAGTGTTGAAAAAGGTTGATTAACATATTTATATATTTACAATGTCAACAAAAAAAGAGCTGAATCCCACAGTATAATCTCTGTGAAGTCCTTCTAAACATCAATAGCAACACTATAATGGTAAATTATTGCTATTACTATTGAAATGTAAGAGTATACACCTAAGGAGTGAAGTTTTCACACAATTCTGCCATTCTCTCTTTTGGCTAAAAAGTACCAGGCTAATCAGATCAGTAAAATGTTGCAACTTATGGGTATTAAAAGTCTAAATGAGAAAATCCCCACTATTATTTCTATATCAGCTTTTACTGCTGTAGGAAAAAGAAAAGGCAAGGATTTATACTGAGAAGATTTGAAACTGACCTTTATTTTTATCATATCTAAACTTAACCTCAATTGTTTATCGCTGTTTATTGCTGTTATTGTAGCAAAATATACCACACTTCAAAGAACAAGTCCAGTGCTGGCTGTTTCCATTTTCTTGATGAAAACAAAGAAAGAGTATTTTTAGGGGAAGTTTAGAAGTAAATAGCAGAAGGAAGTACATAGAGAAAAGCAGGGCTCAGCTTTTTTCCACCCGTGAATCTCAGCATCCAGTGGGACTCTGCGGAGGGCGAAGACAGCAGAGCCCTGTAGGAAACAGCAGAACTCTCCATCTGTGACTCAACAGCACAGGTTTGTTCAAAGAAAAGTTTCTTTCCTTTGCAAAAGGAAGTGACAGGAACAGGAATTCCTTCAGAATGCTGGGAGCAGGAGTAACAAGAGTTAGAGGACCTGATGCTAAAATAAAGAGCCTATTTTAAATTTTAGACACATGGAAATTTGTTCATGATATCCTTCCTGAGCGGTCAGCATAATCTTTGGGTAGTGTCTCCCAGCGGTGGATACATGGAGTTACATCGACATTGCCATCACTAATTTAAGACTCACCTGTAGAAGTTTCCTTATTATGTAATTCATATTTCAGCCTCTAAAGAAGTTAATATCTGCTACGATGACTACAGATTCTTCATCTAACAGGAAAAAAAAATACTTGTTTTAAATTTCTGCTAATATTTTTAAATACTTGAGCTTTTCTAATCAGATCTTGTTTTCTTGATATTAATTGTCTCTGATATTTGTCCTATAACTTAGTGTTTCAAGCAACATTGTGGGACTCTACAGACTGATGTTATTCTGGGAAAAAAGCAATACCAAAAAACTAAGCACACATAAACACACTAAAAGAATCTTTTACATTAGGGAAAAATATTATTTTCCTCTTGATTGTTAAAAGGGGTGATTTGGCACTGGAAAGATAAATCCAGTTCTATTCTGAGGAAACAGAGTGACCTTTTCAGATAATTAACTACTTACTTACCCTTACAGTTAGTTTCTGTTTTCAGATTGTTAGAAAATAGCTATAAAATATAGTGTAAATGTGATAATTTAATCCTTAACTATGTGGAGTAGCTGAAATGGGATTTTTTTCAAAGTAACAACAAAACATACTAAAGATGACATCTGATTGGTAAGATCAGCATGTTTGAAAAGACAAGAATGTGTTACAGAACATTCCTGAATACCTTTACTACCTGGGTTTCTAGAAATTTGAAAATTGCAGTACCTGTCCCATAGGAAATTTTTGCATTATTCTGGGAGCTCCCTCCGTGCTTAGTTCTCATACAAAAGTCACTTGTACAACTATAAGGGGATGAGAAATATTTTATGGAGGTTGCGATTAAAAGCAATTTGTCCTAGAAGATGACCTGGATTGAGTGAATAATCCTTGGATAATTGAGATACACTGATAAAGAGGCAGTAATTTTTAAGACTAATTTTTAACCCCCCTCATCATTATTTTAAATGCTGTTATTTCACCAATTTCTGAACTTCCTTTTGTTTAATTTGTAAGATGTGGTATAAAACTGATTTATCAACAAAATTTTATAACTTTCAGGCCAAAAGAAGTGTAATCAGTTTAATAAATTTGTGTGTGTGTGTGTGTGTTTTTGGTTTTGTGTGTATATGTGTGTGTTTGGCCCTTTTTCTGTCCTTTTGTTTTTGTTGGTTGGTTGGTTGGTTGGTTGGTCGGGTTTTGGGTTTGGTTTGGTTTGGTTTTTTCCCCAAAAGTATATTTGCTAGTCAGATCTTAGTTCCAACACCTAATCACAGAATCACAGAATATTCTGAGTTGGAAGGAACTCACAAAGTTGATCAAGTCCAACTCTTAAGTGAATGGCCCATACAGGGATCAAATCCACAACCTTGGCACTATTAACACTGTGCTCTAACTATCTAATTCTTATTACCAGTTAATTTCAACAACTCTCTTGCATCTGTCTTATAGGGTTAGGGCCCATCCTGAGAGAAGTTAGAGTTGCCTTTCCAGACTTTGAGAAGCTTCTGTGAGTGAGCAATGAGCCTATGGGTTGGCCAGGTGTGGAGCGCTGGACTGGAGTGGCCCTGCCCCTCCTAAATCTGCCTTCTTCACACCGAAGTTGGGAATGTTCATTTGCTTTCCCTTCACCCCCATGTGCCTCTGAAGGGTGTTATATTTCTCTGAACGCTCCAACCTCTCAGATCCTGCTTCTGACTTCATAGGAATGACCTCCACTTCAAGCTACTTGCAGGAGGCTGTCGTGGGATATGTTGCATTAAAATGTACCTTTAAAATAAAACTTACTATTTACTGTATTACTATAATTGCATCATTAAAGCTAAAGATTTCCAGGCCTGGATACTATCCAACCAGGTCAACATATATACGGACTGTAAGTACTGAGAAGATGCGCATTAAAAATGTGGACTGCACCAGTACTGAGAAGCTAAAAGTATCCATCAAGTTCTGTGCATACTCTACCAGCCATGGGAAATGTTCCCTCTCTCCCTGTTTACAGACTGCAAAACTCTGACAACACGTCAGGACAAAAAAATTACCAGCAACAAATAGTGCTTAAACACTCAGCTAGTACCAATAACATCAGCAGTCAGATTAAATGATATTAGGACTGAGTTTGAGAAGAAAATGGAAGGATTTCCAAATTGCAGGAGGTTCTCATGCAGAAAAAGATTTTAAAGAAGCCTACAATAACACGAGGAGGACACGACACTAGTTGCTGTATGTTCATGTGTTCTTCAAGAAAAGTATAGGTTTAAAACCACATAAAAATACACCTTGAAAAACAGACATAAATGTTCAAAATTAAAAGAACTAAAAGGAATATTCAATGAAGGGAAACCTAAGACAATTCAGTAAAATCAGTATTTCTGTTTGGAATTGAAATAGCATGTTGCCTTACAAGCTGAAAATGCTCATAACTTTATGTAGACTTGAAGTACACTATAGTACTCTAGTCTTAGTTCTCTAAAAAAATATGTATCTTTGAAAGCCAGTCGAGATCACATCTGTGAACTTATGTTAAAGCTGTAAAGAGACAGATTTTAAAGTAAAAATTATTTCCCCTTCTTAATTCATCTCTAAGTGTATTATACAACCACCAACTGCTATGTATCCTCCAAGTTATTTTTGTGTGTCAAATACAAATTGCTTTCTGCTCTCAGTGGGTTTTGGTTTTGAGGGAGATGGTAGTAGGAGAGAAGGAAGATTGTTCTTGGATTCTTTTATTAGTTCTTTCTGGAGAATTACTTTTTTTTTAAAAAAGTGCTCTCATTGACATAACACATTATGAAGCATTGTGCTATGAAGTGTAACATCAGCTTGTATCAGTCACACTGCATTACTTTACATGCCTAGCCTAATGTGTCACTGCACAGAAATAGCAGAAACATCCTACATAGCTGAAAGAAGCAATAGATTGCACATAAAAATATTGTAAAATAATTTCTTTACCCAGATATACTGCTTCCATAAACATGTTCCCAATTATGAAAGGTAACACCACTTACATGCAGTTTCCCTAGGACAGCAGGAGGTTATCTGAAATACAAATGCCATACGAAAATAGACCATCAATAAAATTCTAGCAAAAGGAAGCGTGCCCTGTGGCAATTTCAGAATTATCTACATTTTGAAAAGCAGCCCTTTACAGTTCATACACTCCTCAGTCAAATATATTGAGAAAAAGTTCTGCTTTCATGGATAACTTCACATGTTACTTTGAAAACCTTATTTTCATGTCGAAGGAAGCATGCTTTTTCTGTAAATCTCTAGATAGAAGGAGACTATTTTTGAATTGACTAACCCTCTCTTCTGCTCCTCTAGTCCTCAAAAGCTTAAATAGCGTTTATTTTTAGTTATATTTTTACATCCTCACTCTAGAGCAAATGATTTCTTTTAAGGTTTTTGTAGTTACATGTTTTCAGATTAGGAGTAATCATTGTCTAGGCAATCAAGCTTCAGTATTTTACCTGAGTATCATTATAAAGATAGTCAAGTTCATAGGCAAAACTCTACTTTTGAACGCCAATACAAGAGTTAACAAAATAAGTTTTTAAAACAAAGGTAAGTTACTGTCTTTTCTTTTAGCTCTGGATGCTCTGATTTGAAGTTGGTTTCCTGATTGAAACTTCAGTGATAATCTATGACCTAAGGAATGAAATGCTGTTCAGAACTCTAAGTTAGAAACATCAGATCTTTAGGTAAGAGATAATTTTTCAAACTGTCAATTATGTCTTTCAATAAGAAAAAAAATTATTGGATTTCAAGGCTTATGTTTTATCATAAGTGAGGTCTAAACATTAATTTTTAGAATGATTTTCAGTAGTCTAATTAAAGTATTGAGTCATGTTTTATTTCTCTTTTCTGTTCAAGTTATTGTTTGTTTGTCGTTATTTAATAGTAGTCTTCTTATGTACATCTATTAATTTAAATTATTAATGAGGGTTAAAAAAGATATATAGGTCCATTAAGTGATGCTGTGAATGAATGCCTTGTGTATCTTGAATAAAACAGGAACAATCTTAAAATAAAACAACAGGATTTGAAAGCTGATCAAGAGATGAAGGACAATAAGACCTTCTTTTCCAGTGTGTGTGGCCCAGTACAGCATTTAAAGATTCATTCCTGCTCATAACAGATTTAAACAGAAGTAAAATAGATGAGGCCTGAAAAATTTTTCCAATATCTAAGAAATTTCAAAGTACAGTTATACTTCAGCTCTTAACACCAAGAAAATTTTTTCCATGATTTCAGAGAGCGATAAAACACACCAAAGAAAGCAGTGAAAAATGGCTACATGGTCAATGCTATTTGTAGATCACAAGAGATCTCTAATATATTATTATTCCTACTGACAAATGATGTGGATATACATATCACGTTATACATATGCTTCAAAACAAAAAGAGGCAATAAGAATGTCTACCGTAAACACATGGCACCAATAATTCAGAGATTAATTACCCCTATCTTTCACACTGTTCAATAACCCACACTTGCAACCATCTATGAAGAGAGCAACAGCTGAATTCACAAGGAGAACCTTGGTTTAGTTTTCATGCAGCCTTTAGTAGGAAGCTAAGAATTGCCTTTATTTCAAGGAAAAACATAATTTGGTTTGGTTCAAAAGTATCAGAGGACAGTTTGACATAATTACTGATTTTGCCTGAGATTGTTTCTTCACAGGAAATAAAATGAAAAATGTCAATATAATAATTTTAAAACTGTGAATTTCTAAAATTCACTTTCTCTACCTCTTTACATAAAACCTTTCACTAGCTCTTGCTGACAAATACCTCTCTTTCTGCCTTTATTAGTGTTAAAATAGCTCTATTTTAATTTTTATGTGGAAAAACATCCTGTCAAGTTCATCCTCATGAAACCTTTATATTTTGCAACTGCAAATTGAAATAATACATGATGCATGAATATATAAAAATGAATCATTATGCACTGACAAACACATCCATCTATATAAAATGAATAGAGATAATTAAGTAGTGAAAAACACCAAAGACTGTTTAACAACTTGTAAATACCAAATTTATATATAGCATAATTTGCAAAGAAGTATAACTTATGTTTTATGGATATATTATTTTGTTTCACTAGAAACTAAAACTAATATTTTTTTAAGTGAACATTTCAAATGTGTGCCTCTTTAAAGTATTTTAAGGTGATAAAAATGGTATTTTTCAAACTTGATTCCATAGAAACATGTAACTTAGTGAATAGCAGCTTTGCTGATCTTAACAGCACTCTTAGGATTTGGCTTTATGGCAGTAATTTAGCATCACTTACATGTATAAACCTGTATGATCTTGAGCGTGTGCATCCTACATGCTGGTTCTGAGAGCATGGGTGATGCTCTTGCTAAATATTTAGTAATTTATTTTTCCATTTTTCGTGGAAATAAAACTATGGTTGCAGCAACTGGAAATTTCAACTGGGGAATTCTTGATTAAAACAAGAATTGAGGTTATGACTGGCTTGGAAATATAGTTTATAATTTCTTCTGGTATTTCAGTTGTCTCTGTTCAAGTCACTACTGCTCCTGTAATTGGGTATTTCTACATGCACTAATTAGCAAAAGATCTCACTGCTGTTGCCAGCCCAAGCACGCAGTGTTGCAGGCTCACCTTCCGCGTGAGTGGAAGAGATATTAGGCTGTTTGTTAGTTTACCAGGGCAGCCTTGACATTACTGTCACACACTCCAGCATTTGATTATAATCAAAAGCAACTGTGTCTGTGTGTTCATGGTAACATCAGCTCATACAGCTTGTAGCATACAGATACTTTTCACTCTTCGTTAAGAAATAAAAATTATTTTTATAAACTACAAACATGTTTTTCTCCATTTTGTTTGCAGTTAATTAGCTGTAGATAATAACCAGTCCCAGTGGGTAGAACAGGTATACCTAGGGTTTTACTTGGTCAGTTTTTCCAGAGCTTGAGATTAGTTCCTCTGTAGAGGTAAAACACCACAAATGAACTATTTTATTTGAGAATTTATTTGACCTCTTTGCTAATTAGTGCATATGAAAATGTCAGTTTACCCAGGGGCAGCAGTAACCCAACTAACAGTTGCTGAATTACCAGAAAATGTTTCTATGTTTTTAGTCTGGTATTTCATTTTCTGTAAATTGTGTTTTAGTATAATTTTTATTACATTTTTACTCTTCACTCATTATTTCAGAATTAGTTGCTTGTTATATTCTTTCCATCAGTAGTTCATAAAGAAAGTTATTCCAATCAATATGTCAACTACTGTGATCATAAGGAACCATAAGGGTGGTCACTGAGAAGAGGACGATTTCTTTTATAAAGGAATACTCTGCTCTCCTGAAAATATGTTCTGTAGAAGTTTGACAGTCATTTCCCAGAAAATGAAGCAATTTTTCCTATTAAAAATTACCTAATGGAGGGATGATGCAGGTAGGGCCTTAAAAATATGTGAAATTTTAATGCCTATAAAAAATTTATTGTACTACAAAGCCTTTCTCATTTGTATTACAATAGCTTTGCTCAGAAGAGTGAGAGTTCTACAGCATATTGCAGAATAAATAAAAGAATACTGCTAGTACGCAGCCACAAGCAGGATGTTCCATTCTTTTCTACTAGGATTGGTGAAAAATATAAATAATGTTATTGGAAATTTTAAAATATTGTACTATAGCCTGCTGTATCTGTATTTGTAGCAGTTATTTTAGCATAAACATTACATTCAGGAAGTTTCATGCATCAGGGTGAAGAATGGAAAATACTGTGATAGCAACAACTATTGCAGCAGATTTTTAACCAGTGATGATGAAACTCTGCAATGACAGACAAGTGACTGTAGTGCTACTCTAGTACTTTGTTCAAGGCCCATGAGTGATGCCTGAAATAGTCAGTCATCACCTCAGGACAGAGAAATGCAGTAAATGTGACCTGCAAAAGTATCTTTTCAGTTATTTGCTATGAAAGATGGACAGAAATCCTTCTGAAAATAAAATATTAATTCAACATCATTACCATTTTATGGCATAACACATGTCTCAGAGACATATGGCTTTTTCAGATATTCTCACATGCATTCATTCATTTTGTTCAATTGTATGGCAATTATTTGTTGCTGATTCCTTCCTCAAATCATTAACATTGATGCTGTTTAAATATCTGAGTCATATCTAATATTAATCTCACACATGAGAGATTACTAGGAACTGCAAAGTTTGTGAGGGTTTTTTTGTCTGGTTTTTTTTTTCAATCTCACGTACAAAACTAATTTCTCTCCCTATACCTCTACATTCCCAAATCAGGTACTTCTTGTTTCGGCTCCTTTCTGTTGCTTGCCTAATGGCAAATATTTTCTACTCAATTACAACACTGAATTCTATACCTTTTAAAAATTAGAATTTCAATGTCATTAGGAAATAAAAGAGAAAAGTTAGAAAAGTGAGGGGATGCACTGTTCAGGTTTTACATCAGAAAATAGATTAATAACATTTACCCAATTGTTATTCTAAATTTTATTCTTGAATAAATACTCTAATTACAAATATGCCTACATCAGAAGATATATAAATTTTCCCAATTGATTTGATTTTCTCTTCTTTTTGACACCCTTAGCTCAGGTGACACATCACTACTATTTTGCAGGAGAACTTTCAGAAATTGTATGGATCCTTTATTTTGAGATTCCAATTAAATGTATTCTCTGAAAGTTTTAAATTAAACCTGAATCATGGGAGAAAAGTATTGGCTCGGTATATTGTAGAAATAAGGCTTACTGGTGGCATTTCAAGAGAAGTTACCTTCTTTTGTTCCAGACCATGTGCAAATACAGAACACAATCACTTCTTACCTGAACAAGTTTTAGACAAAAAAAAGGGGTTAAAGAGAATGACAGGGCTAAAACAATGTATGAAGTCAGACATTTAGCTGAGCATGGTACATCTTCAGCTGAATGCTTTAATCCCATGAATCCCTCAACTGCCTTTCTTGGCACAGAAATGAAATAAACTTTTTTCAGATATCAGAAATCAGTTTATTGAATGCTCTGGTGGGTTTTTGTTTGGTTGGTTGTGGGGGTTTTTTTTGTTTGTTTTGTTTTGCTTGTTTGTTTGTTTTAACATGTCCTTCCCACATGTCTAACCATGGGAAGAGAGAAACAGAAGTATATTGATTATAGGTACGATGTGCTCATAAGCCTCATGTTTTGTTTTGTTTTTTCTCTTCAGGGTGTTTTCCTAGCACTTCTCTATTATATATGTGATTTAACTCTCTGAAATAAATACAAAATACAAAATACAAAATAAATACAAAAATACAAAAATTCTGTCAAAGCACAGACTGAAGTGTGTAAATAAAACCCAACACATTCCTTTCCTTTGAAACCTGATGTGCAATTGGCATGGAAAAGAAAACCATGACAGCACATATCAAGGTACTTTTCTTTGACTCATGTGTATCAATTTCACACAGCCTCCTAAGCTGTTGGGGATCTTTGTGTTTTTCCATGAATAAGTGCAACTCTAGGGGTGACTGCTAGCAGTAAAAATTCAATTTATGGCACACTTTTAATGCAAGCAATAGCCATTAAAAAACACAAGGGAAGTGCAAGAATGCTCAACTGACATAACATCAAACTAAGACCCTTAGCAGAGCACACACTTGGATAACTGGATTTGCAAGGTTTATTGCCCTTGGCCAGGAATAGTGTACCAATATTAGCTCTAATAGCGGTAAAACAAGTGACAAAGAATAACAGAGAAAATGGTTGACTGCTACATGATTAACCTGTGGATTTTTAATACAGATGACAGTTTATTATCTGCTGTGAAATATACAGATGCATTGTCAGGAATAAATGGAATAGCTAACAGCCCCACCACAGTACACCTCCCAAATACAAACTTTCAAAAGTAAGACCATGACAAGTGTGCTCAAGAAGTGTCAACAGGGTATTAATTCTCCCTAGAGTGTAACTTCCCACCATCCTGACACAAATGAATGTTTATTTATTATTTTACACATAGCTAAAAAATGAAACTGTTCTCAATGAAAAGTAATTTTACATCAGATTGTATATCAGATTGCCAACAGATTTGAAAACAATAAGGGAGTTTTTGATATCTATTTTGAGCTTCTATGTAACAAGAATTTGCCTAGTAGCTCTTGTATCAAGTGTGAATTTGTAGTTAAAATAAAGTCAATATGTTTAAACATCATTATGAATGAAACGGTAGAAAAATTTCAAGTGATGGAGAATCAATTATACTTATGCACAATATTTACAAATGGGTAATCACCATCACTAAAAATAACTTGGGTATTTATAAGAATGTTTTACATAAAATCTCTCTGCATTTAGTTGATTGTTTCCAGTCATTGGAAGTTGAACGAGATGAACTTCTTAGCAAGAGAAGAAGTCCTCTATACCCATAGAAAGAACACAAATGTGATTAAATTTTATTTCTCGTTCACTTTCCATTATGTACAGTCAAGTTTAATACAATAGCCAGCAACTCCAGGCCTAATTGCAACAGTGATGATTACCTTACATTTTCTCTACTAGTATATGCTATTTTCTTGCTTCATACCACAATTGTGCTTATCATTCATTGTGTCATCTGAAAGGTGGTTGTAGGCATTTACTCTAATGAAATGATTTAATTCTCAAGCAGTGCTTCCATTATGTCAGCCTTCTTAACATGAGATAACTAGCTTTATGCAGGTCCACTTTCTATAGGGAAAAAGCAAAAAGTTAATTACTGACAATTACATGATGACTCTAACAAAAGGCTTCCACAGATGAATTTCAGTAAAAAATTTCTCTGTTCCAAGTGAGAAACAAAAAGCATGGAGGTATAAGTCTGAGTAAATGCACAGTAATAACAGGAGAAGTGTTATTTCTTACCCAAAATACAGGTTGCTTTGTGGCAGACTCCAGAAACAATAAAATCTTTACATTTAAGCAAACCATGAAACCGCAAGTTTCAGGAAGATTCAGCTGTGGCATTGGCAAGATCAAACCCTCATATGTGTTCTAGCAACGCACATGACACTTTAACACAGCCACAAGTAAGACAATTTCTCTCACATTCTTCCTTAGTGCCTACTGGTTGTGTCTAATCTCTGAGAAAGTTATACATCTAAATAATATATTTTCATATGTCATTTTACTATGATTGCCAAAATTCAATTCATAATGCCCCACATGATTAGCAAATATTTTTATCATAGCTTATTTTGTAACACTCATTATCTAATTACCTATTATACAGAGTATGACCATTTAAAACCCCAGTTGTGATCATTTAGGATAATTTAAGTCTGAATAACTGTAACACAAACTAATCAGTTTTCTAGGGTACTTGGAAAACAAAAAAAACCCACAAAAGTCAGAAACATTGGGGGTTTTATCTTAGTATGAAAAATTTAAGCAACTCATAATGAAAAATGACAGTTCTTTAGATTATACTATCCATATTCCAACACTTTTTATCTTTATATTTTTCGGTGAATCTGTGAATTTAGGAGTAAACTTTTCTTCTCTTAAAAAAACCTTCTCGAAATCAAACCTCTTAGAGAAATACATTTACTTCACTAAATTCCTGTAACATCTCAGAGAAAAACAATAATTTACAAAACATTTTATTGGAAACCCTTGAGCAGTGATTATTGCATTATTTTTGTATTTCAGTACATGATTCCTCAATACAAATTTTCAGTCAGTGACAGAAAAACAGACCTGTTCTTCTTCACTTTTAACTTCTAGTTCACAACAGAATAAACATGAATCACCTGAGGCTTGGGAATTATGAATGGCCTACCTGCACAGAAAGTAGCATGGTCTGGGCAGAAGCACCAGCAGCTAGCATTTCCAGGTTTTAAATCTATTCCTACAATAAATCCCTTTTATTTTCAGCTATCTTTCACCGAACGATGTTTCACAAACCTTTGTGAGAGTGCTTAGGGGTTTCAATGCATTAAGCAGTGGCAGCGCGGTATTCTCAGTTCTTGTGATTAACAGAATGAAAACCAGACTGACCACAGTATTGCAATCCCCAAATTTGCAATTGGGTGAATGTGACATCATGTAAAGACAGGTACATATTAATAAGCTTCTTATTAACAATTTACAACTGTATTGTTAATGAGTTTTGTTTTGTGCTAATTAGATAATTTTGACAGTGAATGTTATCACATGAACTAACTACAATAAATTTTTTCTGTGTTTTAATTGACTTCAAAGGTTTTTAATTAGACCAATGATATTATTTGAATGAGATGTATAAGATGTATTCCCCCAGAAGCCTGTTAAGTACAAAGATAAACATTTTCATACTTTTAAAAATTATTAGTAAATATTTTCTTTTTTAAAAATCATCATATAAGTTAACACAGCAGAGTAGGCTTTTGGTTTTTTACCCAGGGGGGTGGCCATGATAAAAAAAAAAAGAAATGCTCTTTCAGGTATAGTTACTTTCATTGAGAATCAAAGTTTAACTTAGGATTATTAACTAGTCAAAATATATATTTCAAATCAGTTGGTTGCACCCCATGCTCATGACAGACTTAGAATTTATTATAAACTGTGAATTTATGTACTGAGAGGAAATAACATTTAGTCTGTATCATGCATGGAGGGTAAGACAGAACCAGTTATTAAACTTAGAATTGCCTATTTTCTGGTGCATTGCCCTAATCATCAGATCATCCTTCTATGTTCAATTTTGGATAATAAAAAAAAGATACATGGATTTTTCAAGCTTCATTTCCAATGACTTGTCTGTAACAAGGGTGCAATTTTATTGAGTTTGTCTCTTAGGCAATATTCTTTATCTCAATTTATTTTGAAGTTGTTACGTCTTCCATATGCAGTGAGTACTTTTTTTTTAAACTGGTATAGATCAGTCAGAATCTCATCAGCAATGAAAGGACATATTCAGTTGTTCATGTTGTATTTCCTTTTTCTTTTGCGGGGTAAGCAGTCACAATCCAACCTGCTCTTTCAAATTCAAAAAAGACTTTGAATGGTGAGCAGCAGCATTAGGTCCAAAACCAAATCTTCTGACAATTTTGGTCAGAGAACCAATTAAATGAAATACTTGTAGAAGGTGGATCATCAATTTTTTTGTAACACTGTTAAGTATTCACACATGCATAATCATGAAGTTTTATGGATGTAATATCCTCCTAGACCTTTACTTTCAAAAATCAATTGTGTGTAGTAGTTGAATCAATGTGTAGTAATACAAACACATACTGTCAAAACACAATGAGTACTGCCTGTAATCAGATAGACATTATGGAAAGCTGCAAGTGTGAACAGAATTGCTCCTTACCCACGTATCACAAACATTTCATGCAGTAAATTAAATTCTCCATAACTTCAGTGTTTATTCCAACTCCCAAATTCCTCAGAATATATAGTCAACCAGCAGTGATTGGGAAAAGCAATTTAATTATTGTCAAAAAGTGTCACATTTGAAATTTTTCAGAGTGATTAAGTCAGCTTTTGAAATTCTCTTTCACATCCCCTTCAGGGAAAAATACACACATCTATTCTTTAATGATATATTGGAAGAGTCATGCAGTTTCTCTAAGTGACACAGTTAAATGCTACAAACGTGTACAGTGTGAAAAAATATCTGAAATGTCAGTTTGGACACACAGGTGTTTGAACTCATTTATATTGTTCTTCCATTTAACTTGGATAAAGCACATCTGGCAGTTAATATTTGGTGTGTGAAAGTCTTGCTGAGCCTCATCATAACCAAGTGCTTCCAATTTTCTCTGCCTACACTAAGTATGAAGTAACTGTGCATCAAAACTTATCACAATTTTTTCAGCTCATGAGAGTTTATCCTTTTTCAGCCACGGCTTTATACAGTAGAGTATACAGGTGTTTCAAAGTTATTGCAAGCACTGGAAGGAAGCATCCTTTCAAACCACGATATTCAGTTTTTCCTCCTATGGAACCACAGACAGCACTTCAAACAGGTAAATACCTTCTAGAGACATACATAACCCCATTTCTGTGGATCATGGGGGCAGCACCATCCCTGTCCTGTTGCAGTCGACCTTTCAACCCATCCAGAAAGTAAAACCAGAAATTCCCTGAGACTGAAACAAGCATTTTGAGTAAAGAAAAATCTTTCAGCACTGACTACAGCAGGAACCACAGCTTCAAGAGCAAACATAATTCTCTTCCACACCAAATCCATCCCCTGTTTGTAAGAACTCTCAGGACAATGTTATCATGCTGATCTTTTATTTAAGATGTTAGGAGTATTTTTATTATTCACTGACAGCTCTTTTAATGTCTTTCTTCCCACTACTGTTTCCTCTCTTTCCTTCCTCTTCTCTTTCCCTAGATTACTACTGCTTCCATATATATAAATGTATATACACAGAACAAATGAAACAAGAAGTCATAGGAAGCTAAACATTTGATTTCTGTAGCTTTTTGTAGCTTCAATCTGACTGTGATTTTCAGGACTTATTTAGCATTTGTATTAGATCTGTTCCCTTAACAGTAAACCAGTGATTTTTTTGGTTTTTTTTTTTCAAGAAAAAGAGTCAGAATTGAAACAAAATATTTTTGTCATTACAAAAGATCTGATCATGTATATAGCTGAAGTGGGAAATCAGTTATATGCCTGAGACTTAATCCGCTATGGTATTCCTTGTGATGTTGTCACAGTATAGAAGAACAGATAGATGTTCCTCTTCGTCACAAAGCAGACTGACAAAAAGTGGAAATAGTTAAGAGTTTTGATGAATATTTAGAACAAAACCTCATTCAGATTCCATTGCATACTTGGAATTCATTCCAGTTTTTTCTAAAGGTTAAAACCAGACATTTTCCTTTTTCTCTTGTACTGTTTTGTGTTTTTTCTGTTTGCAATTAACTTTGCTTCCCGTTCTTCTGGCCACTAGTGTTACTTTTTCTAAACATCCCATGGATCTTTTCTGGTTTTATGCCTCTGTGTTTTAAAGTTTATTTTTACTCTGAGATTGAAGAATGCATAATGGTAAGTTGAGTCAATAAACGTGTTTTGGAACATAAAAAGAAATTATTTATGCCAAATGAAAAAGTTTAAAGTGCATTGTGCAAGAACATAAAAAATGTAAATATCTTCATAAAAGAAAGTGCTGAATAATCTGTGACAAGGTTTTTCATAAGCTTTTCTTCTTTAAAAAAATGGGAGAAAAAAAGTGCCAGTTTTTCTTACTATTTCAAAATCTCTACCTACCAACTGCTTTTAAGAGATTTCAAAAATCTACATACTACACAAATTTTGTACGCAGTCATTGCGGTTTAACCCCTGTAGGCAGTTCATGACGACATGACCACTTGTTCATTCCACTGCAGTGGGATGGGGGAAAGAACTGGAAGAGTAAAAGTGAGAAAACCTGTTGATTTAAGATAGTTTAAAAGGAAAGCAAAAGCTGTGTACTCAAGCAAAACAAGAAATTAATTCACTAATTCCCATCAACATGTAGATGTTTAGCCATTTCCAGGAAATCAGGGCCCCATCACATATCCTTCAGAAATAATAATATTATTGTGATACATAACGTGAATGAACTCAAAGTGATTTTTCATAAAGGACTAGGATAAAATGTATAGAATTGTGTCTGCTTTGATAAGAAAGGAGGAAAGAATAAAGCATAGATTCATGTTTTCCTTTGTACAATTTCACTTGGAATATAAGAAACTAGTCATTTTGTTTGCAATAAAGGGCAGAAGGGAATGTTGTTAATGTCAAAGTTGCTTAGATACATAGCCCTAATTAAATCAATACGAATTAAACTTCTAAAAACATTATTTGTAATCTGGACCTATGGTCCTTGTACATCAGAATAATCAGGATAGATTTAGTATGCATGGTTTTTTTCCCTGAAGGTTGAGCAAGAGCTGTGGTCAGCGAGCATTAGAATGACTCAAGATGAATGGATAAATAAGTTTCCCAGATTTGAGCTTCTATTGCAGACTGAGGCATTTGCACATAAGGACAACCCTTCTGTACTGATCAGTGATCCTCACCTATTGCAATGGCAACAGGCTTCCTGTGGGATTTATTGTTTTATAGCATTGCCATCTGTGCTGGTGTCATGTTGTGGATAGGTCTGAAAGCACAGATAGGAATTATGGTGACAGTAATTTTTACAGGAAATATTGCCTGGCTAATAGCATTTGGCCATGCTCTCATTCTTCCACAGCTTTAGCTGCTCTGAAAATCAAGGAATATCCATCACAGTAATAAAAACTGACTTTATGGTATTGTCATAGACACTTAATTCTCTCAAAGATAGGAAAATCAAGGTCTGTCAAAGAAACAAAGGCTTTTCTTAATTGTCAGCTATTTTAGTTGGGGTTTGGGGTGGGGGTTTTTGGTTTTTGTTTGTTTGTTTGTTTTCCTTGTTGTTACCTATTTATTATGTAATCCTTTTGTGATTGGGGGAGATGATGATGATGATAATAAGATAAGGTGATTTTGACATCTTACATTAATAGAAAGCACAATTTCAGAATCACTTTGCATGCTTCCACAAAGTTTAAGTCTTTCTTTAATTAGTCATTTTGTCATTTAATGTTTTTGAATGAAATTGCTTTCAACTGTAATGGCATTTCAAAGAGACATGGTGCTTCATTGTGATTTCCATGAATCAGTGTGCTTTGTGATATTTCCAATTTAATATATAAATGAAGATAGAAAAAAGAAAAGTAAAAGGAGAAAGAAAAGGAACACTGAAAAGAACAGAATAGAATTCTTAGAGCAGACAGTAAAACTGTAAGAAGTTAATTTAGAACTTGAAAGAATCATAGAATCATAGAATCAACCAGGTTGGAAAAGACCTCCGAGATCATCAAGTCCAACCCTTGATCCAACACTGCCGTGGTTACTAGACCATGGCACTAAGTGCCACATACAGTCTCATCTTAAAAACCTCCAGGGACAGAGAATCCACCACTTCCCTGGGCAGCCCATTCCAATGCCTGATTACTCTCTCTGTAAAAATTTTTTTCCCAATATTCAACCTAAACCTCCTGGGACAGAGCTTAAGATCATGCCCTCTTGTCCTACTGCTGGTTCCCTGGGAGAAGAGGCCAACCCCCACCTGGCTACAACCTCCTTTCAAGTAGTTGTAAAGAGTGATGAGGTCTCCCCTGAGCCTCCTCTTCTCCAGGCTAAACAACCCCAGCTCCCTCAGCCTCTCCTTCACCAGCCTAGTTGCTCTCCTCTGGACCTGCTCCAGTACCTCAATATCCTTCCTGAACTGAGGGGCCCAGAACTGGACACAGTACTCGAGGTGTGGCCTCACCAGTGCTGAGTACAGGGGCAGAATCACTTCCCTGGTCCTCCTGACCACACTGTTCCTGATCCAGGCCAGGATACCATTGGCCTTCTTGTCCACCTGGGCACACTGCTGGCTCATGTTCAGCTTCCTGTCAGTCCAAACTCCCAGGTCCCTTTCTGCCTGGTTGCTCTCCAGCCACTCTGTCCCCAGCCTGTAGCACTGCATGGGGTTGTTGTGGCCAAAGTGCAGGACGCAGCACTTGGCCTTGTTGAACCTTGTCACGGGGTATCTGTCGTATCGTTAGGTTTTGGTTCATAGAGAAAGAAGACACACGCACACGAAGAGAGATGAGACAAGGATGTCTGCTGCCTCAGAGCAGCAGGCAGCTTTATTGAGGTAGCTGGCACCGACTTTCCCACACACATACTGTAAATATATTTTTACAAAAACATTCAGGAATTCACACCTGCACCCTGAAACACAGTCAACAGCCTGTCCTTGTACTGCTTATCATCTTCTAGCTAACTCCCTAATACTTCAGGCTGCTGTGTCCATGGGAACATTTAATTAGCCTCACTGTTCTCATGGGAAGGCTTTATACCATCTAATATTTCAAGTTCCTCAAGTTCCAGGGGCTCCAGGGGCTCCGCAGACCCGCTGCTTTCCCCCACAGAACCTCGTCCCATTGGAATCAGCCCAACTCTCCTTCTGAAGAGCCCTCCTGCCTTCCAGCTGATTGACACTCCCCCCCAACTTAGTGTTATCTGCAAGTTTACTGATGGTGGACTCAATCCCCTCATCTAAATCATCAATAAAGATATTAAACAGAACTGGACCCAACACTGATCCCTGGGGGACACCACTAGTGACCAGTCGCAAACTGGATGCAACACCGTTCACCACCACTCTCTGGGCCCGGACCTCCATCCAGTGCTTAACCCAGCAGAGGGTGCCCCTGTCCAAGCCATGGGCTGCCAGTTTTTCCAGTAACATGCTATGGGAGATGGTGTCAAAGGCTTTGCTTAAGTCCACAAGACTCCTGGAGAACTGAGAGGAAGCCAAAAGAAAGGATCACCTCAGAAAATCATGGTCTGGGTAGCACTATATACTCACCAGACAGTTCACAACAGCAAGAATGTCTAACAATTTTCTGTATTGTAAACACTGAATTTTCCTATTAGTGTGTTTGATTTCATTTTTTTTAATCCACTTCGTCCTCAGAATGTACCTTGTTATCCAAAAATCTGAAGACATTGAAGCAGGAGGAGAGCTCGGTAAAACACAGATGTTCTAGGTTTTTTGACTACTCCAAATGACTTTGAAATCACAGAGCCACTGCTGTGCTGAAGGCAAAGAGATGAAGCTTTCTTTGCTTCTGCAAAGCCATCTGCCATACCCCAGTCTGCGGAACCATTCCAGGTGGTGCACAACCTGGTTAATCCAGGCTCTGTCCAGTTGGATACACAAATTAGATGTTTATGCTAAGAGGGATTTTCAAGATTCTTTAGAGATAACCATTCAGCTGGCATGTTCTGCCTCACTGCTGTTGCAGCAGAGGCCAAGGCCACCACAGCAGAGCCCAAGCAGTGGTGCTCAGGGTTGTATTTAATGGTCCTTTAACATGGATTCAGCTGCAGTTTGCAAGGTGAAACTACATTTTACAAATAAGTATTAGAAATACCATTTCCATCTTCACTCAACAGCTAGAAAAACTGTAGGAAGACTATTCTACTGGCTTGAAAGTTACCTCAGGTACTCAACAGTCAAACACAAGAAACCCCAAAGACAATCTGTGATGGACATTCAAACAATAAGATTGCTGGTTGAAACATCAAGTGGGACAGAGGAAAGAAAAAGGGAAGTCTTCCACAGAAAAGTAGTTGAAACATGGCATATGACTCTTAATCTTAGAGCACAGTTACTATGATCAATATTATCTTCAATGAAAAATGTAGCCTGCTAATATGATGTGATTTGGGGTAGCTCTACAAGACAGTTGTCTATGTCAGGAAATCTAATACTAATAACATATCACAAGAATAAATTATAGAGTGTTCTGAATTTTTGTTATTTTATTATAGTGGAACAAAAATTGAGCTGTTCTTAGAACAATAAAGACAGAATGCCAAGCAACATGTAAAATTAACAAAAGATGTGAAAAAAATAGGAAAGTAAATCAAAAGAGAAACCTGAAGAAATCAGAAGGCAGAGAGGGGGAAAAAAAAATCATTATTCTCCAAGCAATTAGTCTCAACTTTGATGTTGACAAATAGTATTTAGAGCAGTATTTTTTCTTTTACTGTATACCATGACAGTGCATGAAAGTAACACTCATTTGGAGTTTTAGTATTTAGAAACACAAAATGAGTGACAATAAAATGGTTCTGAATAATAGTAGGCCCTTAAAAATTATTATGTTAATAATGGTAATAATTCATTAACAGATTAATTGTTCTGAAAAAAAAGTCACCAAAATCCTTAAAGACTTTTGGATTTGAGTCTTTATAAGCTTTAGACTAATTTTGAGTGACAGAACTATTTATGCCCAGTGTCAACTACTTTTTCAGAAATGAACAGCTGTTTTGGAACCTGACTCTAGATCTTTTTCATCCTCGAAAAAACCAGAAGATTTTAGGAGGCTTCAGACTGGTTGCATACCTCTTGGATCCTGGAGTACTGACAATATCTTCATGCACAGTGCGGAAACAACTCGAGTTTGATTTTAGATTTCCAGAGTTTGCTACTGAGTTAACAGATTGAGTGCAAAATTTACAACTACTGTTGTTGTTCTCTTTCAAGTGATTTATAAGACTACCGGAGGCAGAATCTGGTGCCAGTGTTAGATTAATCTCCTTGCTGATATCTAAAGGCCATATTGATTGGTAAGACTAACTGTAAATCTACCCAAATAAAATCTTGAGGAAATATATCACATACAATAAACTTTAAAACCTTTCAAGGCCACATCTTCAAATGAAAGTTTGCCCACAAGGACATCAGACTTTATTGTCACTTTCTACTTCAACTATATTAAGTATTTACAGTTCCTTTCCATCTTCCATCTTTTTTTTTTGAGACTTCACGTATAAAAAACCCCAAAGATATCTATTAGCATGCAGCAAGTAATAGTAAATTCAACCACTACCATTTTTCATGGTATTCCTTTTTGTAAATGTAATTGTTAACTTCCATACACAAGTTTTCAAATAAATAATGGCAGAGTCTGAAAGCCTAACACACAATACTTTCATTTATGGAAGCAAAACACATTCTTGAGCAAACTGTGCTACTTCTAGCATTATTGCAGCATTGCTAAATGCCAAAAAACTATAAGGAATTGTTCAAGAAAAGTTACAGCCAAACAATTTTTTCAGTCAGATACTGCACTGAACCTAAGTTTTAAGAGTCAATTTTTGCCTTTACTTAAATAGTGCCATTCTAAATTGAATCACAACATATCTTGGTTTTTGTGAACTCTAAAATGCATTGGACACAACTCTCAAATGCTGCCAGTTGTACCAAACAGACTGCAATTTAGCACACTTAGGTAGGCAGAAATTGTCTAAATTAGCTAGTACCAGTATAGATTTTTTCAATTTAAGAGACTAAAAATAACAACAAAATCTATTTTGTTACCCTATGGCAAGTTTCCTCCTTCTTTATATATACATGCTGACACTCAGATTCAGGTAATATATAACATATTTTCCCATATCCTGAAAAGTTTTTAAACAATCATTGTGATAAACATGGTAGGATACTATTTACTCCACAAATTACCTGTAGCAATTAGCTGATCTTTCATGATAGTTGGAGAGAAGAGCGCTTTCATATGAAGATTGATTCCTATCCTGAAACTAGTGTCCATAATAGGTAAGATTAATCACTTCTCTATTGCCTTTGAAATCAATCTCAAACTATTTTCCACATTCCCCACCTTACTTTCTAGCCAGAAAAAGTGAATCCTGTCTACACTCTCCAACTCAAATACTTTATAAAAAAAAATCTAGATTAGAGTATTTAAATCCCAACTCAATATTTATAATTAAATAATACTCATTATTTAAAATTGTAAACTATTAGACATGGCCATATAGGAACCTTTACAGAAATATTAAAAGGTGCATTTCAGAATTTTTGTGGTCTGCAAGTGTTAGACTATATCTGACAACCTGCAGAAGTCTGGAAAATAAATTTTGGCAAAAATTTAGTCAATGCAGATCCATGGGAACAAGTGTCAACTGGATGAACTGGACAGGTGCTTTCCTAAATTAATGATGATGTGGATCTTAAGTAAGACATTTGTTGTCCTTACAAATGGGGAGGGAAAAAACCTAACCTCCTCAAAAGTCCCTCCCCAAAAACCCCGAAAAACACATTGGAAAACTTCTTTTATTTCCACCAGATACAATCAGGCCAACTCACAGATAACAAGTAAGATAACAAGTAACTTGAAGAAGATAAGATAGAAAGGGTACATCCTATGAAAATCAGAATAAAGAATATGAAATAAAGGAATAGGAATAGACTAAATGAATTCCAAGTGGAAAAATTTCAGCCGTCTCTGTGAAAATATCTTCTATCTATTCTTACAAAGAACTAAAGGAAAAATTGGCAGGTCAGCCAGATTAAATACTCAAGGAAGGTCCACCAGTGAGTTATATATAGTAATTCAGATACCAAAGGAAATAACAAGATTTTATTTTTTTTATGCCACTGAGCCTTAAACATGGGTATTAATCAAAAAGTATTTTATGCATTCACTTCAGTATAAGTCCAGTTTAAATCCCTAGTAAAGGCGGGTGACTTTTATAGTTCTGCAGAAGAGCTATATCAGAACCAAAAAAGTCTGAGATCTTTCAAGTCATTGGCACAAATCACCATAGTACTGAGATTTTATTCTATTTCTTATATTTAATATTTATGGCATAAGTACATGTACCTGGGCACTGCTGAAAATTGAAGCATCTTTAATGAATGCAAATCATCTAATACCTTAATCAAGAACACTAAAGACATGTAAACATACAACTGTGACATTTCTTACTAGAGAATGTTTTTATTTACAAATGCTAGGTACCCAAACATTCATTTAATCCTAGAAAACACCAAAGTTATGAAACAACATACACTGTCTCAGAAGAAGGAGAGGAAGTGTCTCAGGGCTTATCCAGCTCAGCATACCTGAACAAAATATGTGCATGGAGCCTGCTACAGTAAGGCACAGAACTGAACTCTAGAAGATCCAAGGGACAAATTCACCTATGAACATACGTAAACAGGCATTTAAAGGTAGAAGCTCATTTGCTTCTAATTAAATTTACCTACTCCCTCCTTTCTTTTTCTACAGTTTTTCAAGAATAATTATTTCAGTCACTCATGCAGTTGCTTTTTAAGCTGCAAAAGTTTAAACTACTACAAGACACAAACACTAGGGGAGAATTCTCTCTTTGGAATCCCACTACTAGTTTGTACTTGCTTTTTTTTTTTAATGTTTTTTTAAAAAAAATATTTTAACAATCAAAATTTTTAGTATTCTATAATGTTTGATAATTAAACATTTGCATGTAAACAAAGAGAAAAAGAAAGTGGTTATTGGAGCTTAACTCTCCAGTACATGAGCTCCTTTTCCTTCTATACACAGGTTGGCTTTCATTGTTTGCTAGTGTTTTCTTTTAAAATACCTCAGTCTCACAAAAGCTGCAACATAGGTCTTTCTGTTTAATACAGAAATCATGAATGTGATTTAACCATATGGGTTAACTACGGGTTAGCAGAAACAGGGAAAATCTAACACAGATCTAACTTATGCGATAGGATGTTAGTTATTTTACAGTACTTTGATTCTACATATTTTGTGCTCACATTCTATGAATTGTTGGTTGAGTACCAAATATAGTACCAATAGGAATTCATAATCAGACAAAATTGTCTGTCATGTTTGTGGGATGAAATTCCCCTTTAAAAGTTCATTTTCTTATCTTCTACAGTCTAAGGCAGAAGATTTTCAGTCCAGGTAGAGAGATTTTGCATATTTTCAGACATGTTCTTTTAAAAAAATATGGTTATGTCAGTAATACATGCTGAAAATATACCACTTAGCAGTCTTTTTTTATCTCTTTGGTTTATTCTACAACAAGTAATTTGTGAGACAGAATGTATCTCCTATCTGCCTCTTAATGCATAGTGGGCTATTTTCTATAGAACATGGAAGTACAGTCCACTGGAGAGAATAAAAGAGCGCATTGACGTAGTTTAAATATCTGAAATGCTTCCAGACATGAACGTTTTCCATGTAACCATGGAATTTCAGGATATTCCCAAAATTTAAAAATTAACTGTTAATACCAATTGAGATAGATAGATAGATAGACACAATTAGTTTTGAGTTTTTCGAAGTGTTTCAATTAATTTTCAGGGAAATAAAAAAAATTATTAACTAAATTTATCTTGGTAAGCTAAATAAATAAGAAAAATTGTCTAAATATTCATCAACAATACACAGGTGTATTCATTTATTCTAATCTTTGTGCAGCTGGAGCACTTAAATAGATTGCATATATCACCATGACAAAGATCAGATATAGTAACCTAAAAAATAACATCAGCTTGCATTAGTCAGTCAGAAGAGGGATGTTCCCACATGACTGAGTTCCCTTCTGAAGAATTCACTTCCTAGAACTGGTAATTCTAAGTTAAATTTTAAATAAAGTATAAAAACAAAGCAAATGAAAACCCCAACCACTCACAAACAGAACAAGTAAACTCATCAATTAAGATTTCCAAATATTTCATATTTTTTGTCTTTTTTTGACAATGCTTTCAGAAGTTTACTTTGTTCATTAAAATTTTTCCCACATTTTTTTTGCATACTTTAATCTTAGAACCAAGCCAGCTTAAGGACCCATTCTGGAACACCCTAATAAGCTGTTTGACATTCAGTTTCAAGTAGGATGCCAGCAATGAATTGACACAGTAAGTCTAAGCCTTGACAGCTAAACATAGAAAAGTAATGCTTATGAAGTATTTAAGATCCTCACACAATTGCAAGACTATACTGTCACATCTCCAAAGGATGCAACATTCAGACTGAAAAATAGCATCGCTATCTTCAATTCTATTCTTATTGTACTGGGGCCAAACACATTTTTCTTATTTGTTCAACAGATGAAATTTGTCATCTATCTTTTCTGGTTCCTACAGCTACCAATGTTTAGCCTCGTTTATTATATATAAGAGCCTATCAGAAAACAGAAGGGAAATATCCTGCATTTTATCATCCTTATCCACCCTCCTCCCGCCATTTCTTTGCATCCTCTACTCCACATAAGCACCCCACAATGTAAGTTCCTCAGGTACCCTTTTCTTCACCCAGTGACCAAATAACTATTATTTTTCCCAATTTTGTATCCAATCTCATGCCAGAGCCCCTGTATAATTTTTTCCAAAATTTATGACTGACCTTGAAAGCACTTGGAGCCTACCACTCTACTCCAGCCCCGTGACCTGTTGCTCTGGGACTTGCTGCTGATTGTTAACACAAGGCTGTCCATTACAAGAGTGTTCCTGCCAGGGCACTCATTGGAACACCCTGCCAAGCAGGAACAGAGTAGTTTTGTGTGCCCATCTGTCCCATGCTGAGCAAAACCACGGAGACATTGGTAGATGAATTTTATGATATAAGTTGTTCAAAAGCACCACTGAACAGTTTGAATATCATTAGCAGTTTCATGAAAAGTAATCAGTGATTTCAAGAGCAGTAAACATTCTTAATAGCCCTTTGTTGTTTCCCACTAGAATCAGTGTCAATGCTTCCAGAACAAAACAGTCTATTATCACTGAAAATTATCTTCCTGTCTGAGCCAACCCTGCTTTTCTTAGGGAGCAGCTAGGTTGTTTGGGTTTCTTTATTTGTGTTTTCCTGGTTTTATTTTTTTGTTCATTTTTCATTTAAAGATATTTCTTTGAAGAAATTAGAAATGGAAACTTTTAAAAATAATTCATTTTAAAGAAATCTCCCACAAAATAATCATGAAAATAATTATGCAGATTTTGTAAGATTTTAATACTGGTAATAATGGAAAATAAATCTTGTGTATACAAGGTGTCACACTAACAGTTTGTATGATGATATTGTCTTCTCCTCCTGGCCCATCCTTTTCTTTACCACGGTGTTATAACCCTTCACACACTATAAACCTGTTTTCCTCCTTTGAAAAAAGAAATAAAAACAAACCACAAAAAAACCCCCACAAACACCCAAACCCACAAGCCCAAAACAAAACTGAGACAAAAAATTTGCCATAAGTTAAAGTTCAGTTAGCTAAGGATTTTTCCTCTGATAGGCCCCAAAAAGTGAATGCTTAGGATGAAGAATGGGATGATACTTAGAGTATTCTCTCATCCTTCATCTATTTCTAAACCAAGCATGGTTTGTGTCTGTCAAGCATGCTTATAGGGTATGCATTATCCAGCAGTTATCCAGCCTCCTCTTGAAGTTCATGCAAATTTCCCATCCAACACAAACTTTGACAAGGAATTTCACAATTGTGATCTGTTACACAAGAAATGGCTTCATTACTTCTTTTGAGCCTGTCTCCTGTTACCTTAATTTGATTTCTCAAGACCTTTTTTCACAGAAGAGATGAGTAACTTTTCCCTAAGCTTCCTTTAGAGCCTAATTTTGTGTTCCTTTTCACTTTTAGTTTATTCCCCCTCATCTATTTCTGAACATCATTCTTTGCACAAAGGTTGCTCCAAGGCCTTTTTTTCATCCTTCTTGTGCTTCTCTGAACTGTTTTCCATTCCACTACCTCCATTTTGAGATGAGGTAGAGGTGACTAAATTATTCTCTTCATTTTTTTTCTTCTAAAAACTTTTACTTTCAGTTTTGTTCCCCAATAACCGCCTAGTATTTTATTTGTTCATAAATGAAACTATATCAGCATCCTGAGAGTTTTAGCTTGAGTGGTAATGCTGTGGTCTGCTGTGCACTCATGGGCATTTCCTAATAATTGTGTTGTTTGCTTTTAAATCAGTGCTGTTTAAATATACAGTCCCTGCACTTCCTAGGCTTTTTAATCTCTTCTTGATCTTCTCTCATCTTTACTGCTCATGTATTTCCTTGCCTTTTCTTACAGTGAACTGAAAGAGTATGAACCAAGGAGCATCTGGTATATAGAACAAACACAATTAAACTATTTACTCTGTTCTTAACAAAATATTGCAGTGATATAAATTCAAGTTTTTACCTTTATAATCCTCCATAAGATAAACATATACTGATTTTCAATACAGTTCGCAAAAGTGTTAACGGTATTTCGGAAGAACTGCCTGGGTTTGTGCAAGTGGTATAACAAGAAATTAAATATACATTGCCCACTTCTGAAAGCAAGTTAAGAGTTCATGATGGCACCCAGCAGCAATAAAAGCATGAAATCCCATGCTAAGAAGAGCTATTTCAATTTTGATGCATAAAAAGAAGTCATTCATTTGACAATTTTGTGTGTTCCCATGGGCTGCAAAAGCCTACAAATGCCTCCATGACTGTGGGAGAGATGTCAATGCACATTGACAAATATACTGAACAAGGACTACATTTCAAGTGAGACTACACCATTCAACATGCTGAGGAGAGTTTCATATATGAGTGAGTCTAAATGAGTGGCCAAAAACCCCATCCCCTCAACAGAACTGATCCAATAAGATCAGTAGGGTAGTTGAAATTCTGTTTCTTAGACATCTTGTTGCAAAGAGACTTCTATCTTTAGATATTGTTTTTGTAGACATTTTATGCAAAACATATCCCAGTTCTGTCAGTGTTCAGCAAGCAACTAGATGACCTCAAGCCTTCCAAACTTCTGGCATAAATACATGTTTTAATGCAAATACACACTAAAATTGTCAGTAATATACACTCATGTAAGAAAAGAAGAGATGAAAGAGCTCAGGACTGGTTTCTATTCCTACCTATGACTCAAAAAAATGAGAAACTGTGGCTAAAACCACTACAGTGTCAAAAAAGTACATGAAAACCATCACACTCTACTTGTGGGAAAAAAAAACCCTGAAAAGTAATAGTAGGTCTCTACAGGTTTCAGCTGGGATAAAAATAATTTTCTCCATAGTACCTTGTATGGTGCTATGTTTTGCATTTTTGACCAAAACAGTGTTGATAAAACAAAGGTGTTCTATAAAAGTTTCTTTTTATGGCAACATTTATAACAAAAAAGGAAGCCCAGTGCTACTTGTTTTAGCCATGTCACTTATATATGAACTGCTGTACTGATTTTGGGATTCATAACTTTAGTTTTCATCACAGTAGCTTGTATGTCTATGTTTTGGATTTGTGACCAAAATAGTGTTGATAATGCAAGGATATTTCAGCTATTGCTGAGCAGTGCCTACAGAGAGTCAAGGACTTTTCTGTTTCGCACACTCCTCCAGCAAGGAGGTTGATGGTGCACAAGAAACTGGATGTCGCCAGAACAGTTGACCGTGATTGACCAAAGGGATATCCCACACCATATAACATTTTTGCTCAGCAATAAAAGCTGGAGGTAGGAGGAAGGGGGACATTCAGACTTCAGGTGTATGTCTTCTCAAGTAACCATTATTATGAGATGGAGCCCAGTTTTCCTGGACTGTTCATGACTGAACACCTGCCTGTCCATGGAAAATGGTAAATAAATTGTATATGTGGCTTTTGCTTTCCATATTAAACTGTCTTTATCTCAACCCATGACTTTTATAGCTTTTGCTCTTCTGATTCTCTCCCCCTCTCAACTTGGGGGAGTGAGTAAGATGTGTGGGACATAGCTGCCTACTGGGGTTAAATAATAACAGAAATCTCAGAATTTTTCATTACCTTATATTATCTCACATTTTAAAGTCATGAAAATATATAAATTAGCTAAAGTACTCGATTCTTAAGAATCTGTGTAAAATTTAAAATATTTTATAATATGGGAAATAAAGTAGTTAATTAAAAAATTAAAAAGAAAATTAATAAACACTGGAAGTTTTCAAGCTCATATTAAAGTCAAACTAAAAGATTGCTTTCATATTCAGTTTCAGAAGGTTAGAAAACTTTCAGAAATACTTGGATCTTTTAATTTAATGATTTCTCATCAAAATCTCCAGATTCCTATAGCTTTCTTTTGGTTAAAAAAAGCAATAATAAAAATACCCACTCCAAATGATTTTAGATTAATTTATCATACTCATCATACTAAGGATTTCTGGGAAAGCATTCAAGTCCCTCTACACACTAGATCCCCTCATGGACTCAGAGTCAACATGTATACGAAAAGCAATATATTCAAAAAATATACTCAAAGTATATTCAGTACGCCCTGAGCTATGCTGGCTCTCTTTTCTATAACTACTTTTGTCTGGTCAAACTCTCTTATTAAACACACAGTGTTATTAAACACACAGTTTAGCTGGAATTGTTCGGGACAAATTCACTCTCAGTGATCCTTCAGAGACTAAATTTATTCCTAGAAAAAGAGAAAACTATTTCAACCTTTTTTTTTTTTCTTTAAATATGTATTTGAAAAAAATTGCATTTCCATAACATGGAAGGACTATGTTCTGGATATGATTTCAAGCACAACCAAGAGATGAATATCATTATTTTTTCCCCAAATATTTTAAAAATGTCAAATTTGTTACAATATTAAAGCATCACAAGTATTAAATATCACAAGCCATTATGAAGACTAGACATAATTTTAAAGTTCCCTTATTGACTCAAACCTTTCTGCGTTTTTGAGAATCATTATGCTGTAAAAAGGAAGCATCAACTCTCAAAAGTGCTAGGTCTGAATAAGACTCCAGACTACTGTCCAGAGATGGTCTACACCACCAGCAGTAGCAAAATTAAGGTTGACGTTGTTTGTTAGCTTAGGAAAGCACAGGAAACCGCAATTGCCATTATGCTTTTCCTCTAACAATCCCTGAAAAGACATTCAGGGCAAGAATGAGATGGAAAAAGAGAGAATGTCATACAGACAGGGACTAAATCTAAGTTCCCATGTCTCAGTTAATTCCTCTTGTTTTTTAATGCTGCTTTCTACCTATTCCTTCCCACTGAGGTCAGCAGTAGCTTTACATATATAGAACTTGGCTCCTAGAGATCATTACTTAATTAAGATACAGAATAAATATACTGTGATGTTGTTCATTAATTCAAGTGATGAGAGTAGGTCAGTGCTAAAACTAACACAGAAATAACAATGGATTTTGTGTCATGTCAGTACCATGTTTAAACCTCAGGGAAGAACTGTCATGGTCTACTTGTCCAACTGCAAAAGCTGACCTCAAGCTGTGTTTTGAATAACTGTCACAGGAGAGCAAAAGCTTCTTCTTCAGAGCCTCAGGCTTCCAGACTGTTTAGTCTATCATGATGGTAAAAACTCTGAGGAGGTATTTTCTATGTGCAACACATTTTTAAAGTTATGCCTACATGATTTTGCATAAATATATTTCCATTTTTATCTTTGTGTCAGCAAAACACATTGCTGAATCACATATTTCAAACAAAGCTTCAACTATCTGAAGGAAAAAAAATAATCACAAAGATATGACCTATATAAAGGTCATGTTTGACATTAAAAATTAGATGTCCCATCCCTGGAAATGTTTAAAGCCAAGTTGGATGGGATTTTGAGCAGTCTGGTCTAGTAGAAGGTGTCCCTGGCCATGGCAGGAGAGTTAGAACTACAGGGTCTTTAAGGTCCCTTTCAACCCAAAACATTCTATGATCCTATGATTCTAATTAATGACATATATAACTTAAAGTTACTAAACATAAATTGATTTAAATATGATTTACTGATTTTCAAATAGTCTCTAAAGCTTTCATCTTCAGTAAAGGAAGAAAGGAAATATTTTCTAACATAGGCTTGGGTTGAATACTCATTTCAAGGCCAGCATTTTGGTCCATAGAGTAATTTACAAAATATATACATTTCATGACAGAGTGAAATTAACTACTTTATACACAAAAGCCCAAGGAAATGCATTCTGTCTAGACAGTGAAACCCAGAAGAAGCAAGATCTGAAGCTGTTGCTTGCCTCTTAGTGTTTTTGGTTTGCAACCAGCACAAGAACTGCTTTCCAATGCATGAAGCCAGTGGTTCCTCCTTCTGGTCTTCTCATGTTTCTGTTCTTTAGACAACAATCAGGCAAAGATAGAACAACTGAAAAGGTTCATCTTAAGCACTCAACATTCATTCCAGGGCAGAACATAAATTTGGTGGCTTTTGAAAACTGAGAATTGAAATAACCAAATGGCAATTACTAAAATCAGAACATATTACTTTACAGTGAATCAATCATTTTCTGCTTCTCAGAAAGCATTTCCATACTTTTTCACTTAATAATTATTAGCATAACTTTCAGTGAAAAGCAACAATATTCTGAGTAAAACCTTCAACATTTGAATAAATAAACAAGATTACCAAGTGTATAATCTTCCCTGTTCTGCCTTCTCTAAACAGCCGTTGAGATCTTTGCATAAACATAGTCATTGACCAAGGCATAAATTATACATGTTCAAATGGTACTGGAAATGGCAAAGGTAATTTAGGAAGGACTGTACCTGCCTGAGGAGCAGCAACTCGACAGTATGTATGACTTTGCTATATAATCAGGTAAAACAGGAAAGTATACCAGTAGTAAATAACGTGGTTCAGAAGAAGAAGAATAAGTTGAACAAGAAATATAACTAAAAAGTAAACAAACTCTGCATAAAAAGAAATAAATCATGAAGTGATGAGCTACCAAGCAAAAAAGAAAAAAAAAAACACCACAAAAAAAAGTAAAACCTGTCAAAGGCTGGTGAATCACACAAAATCATTTGCTTTTTGCAAATCTGAATTGATTCTATTCTTAATCAATAAATCACTGAGCTAGTGGGATGTTTAGAAAAATCAAAGTGTCATATTCTAGGACAGAAAATATCTCAACAGCTAAGAAAAGTAAGAAATGAAAGATAAAAAGATTTAAGGCAGAAAAAGCAGCAAACTTGATGCACTCATTAATATCTACAGACCTTTTAGCTGTAGGAAGTGATGTTGAATTTACTACTTGCATCTGCAGTGTAGCAGTAGGACCTTGACAGGCTGGAGAGTTGTGTGGAGTGAAACCTACTGAGGTTCAACAAGGACAGGTGTGGGGTGCTGTACTTGCGGAGAAATAACCCGAAGTCCCAGTGCAGGTTGGGGGCTGGCCTACTAGAGAGCAGCTCTGCTGAGAAGGACCCAGGAGCTTTGGTGGATTACAGGCTGACTATGAGCTGGCAGTGTGCCCTTGTGGTCAGGAGGGCAAATGGTGTCCTGGAGTGCATTGGAAAGAGTGTGGCCAGCAGTTCTAGGAAGGTGACCCTCTCCCTCTTCTTGACCCTAGTGAGGCCACATCTGGAGTGCTGTGTCCAGTTCTGGGCTCCTCAGCACAAGAAAGACAAGGAACTACTGGAGAGGCCAACTGAGAGCCACAAATGTGATTAAGGGACTGAAACATCTCTTTTATGAGGAGAGACTGAGGGAGCTGGACCCTTTTAGTCAAGAGAAGAGGAGACTGAGATGGTAGCTCATTAATGCATATAAATATCTCAAAGGTAGGTGTCAAGAGGATGGTAGCAGACTCTTTTCAGTGATGCCCAGAGACAAGGCAAGGAGTAATGGTCATAAACTAAAACACAAGAAGTTTCACCTCAACATGAGGAAGAACTTCTTTACATTGAGGGTGGCACAGCACCGGAACCTCATAGAATATCCCTCTCTGGAGACAATCAAAACCTAACTGGACAAGTGGTTCTGTGTCACTTGCTATAAGTGACCCTGCCTTGACAAGGGGTATTGGACTTGATGATTTCCAGAGGTTCTTTCCAAACCTAAAAATTTTGTGATTCTGGGATTCTCAGCTCAAGAGATTTATAACTTTGAACACATTGTCAAGTCTCTATAAATTATTTTTCATTCAATAAAAAAAAAAATAAATTCCCAAACCAAAATGTAATATGATTATTTGTTGAGCACCTTTATTTTAAGCTTTTTACAGTATGCATTAAAGTAGAACCATAAGTATCTATGTAATCTACATCAGGGAACCTAGATGGACAAAGGTTCAACATTTTTTAAAGGAATATGAAGAATATATCTTAAAAAAAAAATCTCATGTTGAGTTAGGCAAGGATCCTTTTAAACAAAATAGGTCTTGAAATATGATGTTTTGACAAAGCTAGTGGTACTTTATTTCCTGTCCTCCTTTTGGAGATATAAGAAGGAAAAAATCTAGAGTGACAAAAAAGGAAAAGTCTACAAGACTTAGATTTTGTAATATTCTTTTTTTTTTCAGTTTCAAGTGTCTAGTTACTTCAAATTTCTTTTGATAGTGTGACAATTTAACATAAAACTGAAACAATTGCTGAATATAGCAAGAAGGTTTTCTCTTAAAACCAGGAGAACCCTTATTTTAGAACTCAAATTTGATATCAGAAAAGCAAAGAAAATTACTATGAAACTTCAGTCAGTCAGTACCATCATATCCTGGAGGTTAAACTAAGTTCTGTGCAGCAGATTTCCAGTTTTTCTTTTGATTTTTGTATGTAGGTATTTCCGTGCCTTTTCCTAAGCCCAGGTGGATGTGAGCAGCTTCTGAATGCAAGGTACTCTATTGCATTGGTGTGATACCAAGGTGCAGAGTTTCCCTTCCTGATGGGAAGAATACATCATCATATTCAATACTTCACCAATGTTATTATGTAACTTCAAGCTGTCTTGTGTGTAACAGGGTTAGAGACTCTGCATAGCACATTAACACTTGTTTTCAACCTACCGAATAACGTATTTTTTAAACTGTTTGTCCTGGTCTTCATACTTCTTGCACAAACCCCTTAAAGTGCTGAGTCAGATTTTCGTGAAGAGCACAAAATATACTTTCCTCCAGTTTGAGTGCGGACTCATAGTGGTATATCCGGTTGTTAAGACTGACACTGTATCCATGAGACCATGATTGGCTCCCCAATGATAATTTCAATATCAAGAACTGCCATACCATGCCCCCTTCTTTCCTTAGACCTCCCACAAAAAGGATTCTTATCATTCCAAATTCTTATTTGGAAACAGTTATCTTCCCTCCCCACCCCAATCATTATTTTCTCTGTCAACATCTATCAACAACTATCAATACCTTTTTCCTAGCTTGATGATATTAAAAAAATATATTTTAGCATTTTCTTAATCCACTGTTTGTTCATATATCAGAAATTAATCATAAATTTTATTTTATTATTTGAAAACAATCTGAATTTAAGAGATACAATACAAATGGTCAGTTTAGTGCAAGAGAATACCCCTTTTTTAAAATGTAAAAAAGCAACAGTGAGATGTATGGACTACAGACAGTCAACATTCACTTAACACAGTGAGATATCAACAAAAAGAATTTCACCCTTTATTATAAGTTTCCAGTTAATGAAAACACATTCTTTCATTATGAAGTCTGAAACTATAAGTAAAGGCAAAAATAAAAAACACTTTAGCAACTGATAAAGTTGGGTTATTGACAAAAGGAGAGCAGTGGCACTAGATTAAACTTATTAAGCTTTAAATGATTTCTGAATAAGTTTCACAAGGCTATAGTATTCAATGAAGCTCTAGAAAAAAATATTTTTATACAACTACAATAAATATTATTTAGTTCAAAGATAGTGAAGAGTGAAAAAAACTATTAGGAATTCATTTTTACCAATATTCACTAAGAGCAAATACACAAAGAAAAATCAATACAAAAGAGCGTGATTAAAGAAATATCATCATATCTTGCTAAATCAGTTCAGACAACTAAACCAACAAAACAGCAAAAAAACTCCACCGAACCCTAGTACAAAACCAACAACAGATAAAATCTGTTGCTCTACAAACATCAGGTCTGGAAAAATGATTTAAAAACAAAAAAAGGGTTCAATCGTCAAAGCATGAAAATATAGATAATCACAAGTAACCTTTTCTTTAGACAAGGTCAGGAAATCCAAAAGCAGTTTTTTCCCCCTCAGTTGATAATGTTGCTCCCATAGCTGTGACCACCTGGTAAGCATCTTATCTAACCACCTTGTGAGCATCTAAAAAAAAAAAAAAAAAAACAAAAAACAAAAAGCCCCCAAACAAAACACAAAACCACCAACACAAAACAAAACAACAACAACCACCAAACAAAAAAGCACCAACCACTAAAAAACTCCAACAGATTCCAGAAAGTAAAAAATTCTATCAAATTTCTTAGAAATATTATATTATTATTACCAAAATCAACCAATCAAACAAACAAATCTATAAATGGAAAACAAAAGTTGTTTTTCTCTGGAATTGCCAAACTTAAGTCCATTTAAATTCAAATTAAACACAGTCTGCAAAGTTTTACTCAATGTTTAATAGAGTATTGAAATAGTCTTATAAATGGACTACTCACATGCATAGCTGTTCTTTAGACTGTATATCATGTTTAAATAAAGAATATGTTTAAACAGAGACAACATTTTTTAATGAGTAGATAGACTGAGGAACTAATTAGTAGAATGGCAATGATGAGTGGGACTGTTTCCAGAACTCTATTCTTGAAATAAAAGTTTTATTCTTTTTCTCCTAAAACTGCCTTCAGTGGCCAAAAAGTCTCTGACCCACCTCATCATTGTGAAGACATGATGGGAGGAAGCAAAATGAGTCTGGAAAGCTAATTTCTTGTAAGAAGCTATTAACTATATTTGTTACATGGGAAAAGAGCTCAGCGTGGATTGCTTTATTACTTAAAAGCTAGGATATTAATTACCTGAGATTCAGTCTCTAATAAAACATTCATGCTGCTTTGTGAGGGTGGAAAAATATGTACAATAGACAGAGTAAAAAGTTCTGTCGGAACATTATTTGAATTTAGTTTAGCGCAGAAATGTTCTTCAAAAATATCATTGATCCTGAATATTAGTCATCAGTGGAGGATGTGAAATATTAACAAAACCAAGCTTTTTCAACAAGCTCTCAAGCTTGTTTTCCAATAATGTTGAAGAAATGGATGGATCTCAAATATACGTATATGCAAATTTTCTAAACAGAGGAGTGCAGATAGTTTGCAGCTGAGTTAAACAGGAATTATTTTAATTTGCATAATCTCAAGAAAGATTGCTTTTATAATCTAATGACTAAGTCATGGATGGTTTCATTTCATTGTAATTATATCAATAATTTAAAATTAAGACTCAGTAAGGACAATGAAGATTACAAGAAAACATAAAGACACTTCTCTAGCATTGACTTATAATAATTACCTATGACATTGACTGTTTCAAGATCAAATTGTGATCTAAATTTTGCGTATTTTCACCTAGTTCAGAATGTAGACATGATTTGTTTTATTTAAGTCACTACTTTACAGTCTTCTAATCAGGAAAGAAGACCAACAGCACAACTACATCTAGAATAATTTTTGCAAGCATGCAGCATAAATCAAAGTGTGGAGAAGAAGATAAGGCAGCAGTGGTGTTGGAGTGAGACTTAATATGTAGGGTGGTACTGATCTGGCTTATGGTCCAAAAAAGACTCAAAGTATGTCTTGTCCTAACATGTGTGTACCTGGGAACTTAGATGTCCTGTTGTGTCACCCGACTGAGAAAGCTCACGTTGCTTAGATTACAGGTTGCACCATAATCAGTGCAAACAGACAAACTGAGGATGAGTGTGCAATCATTCCCTTACCAAGCACACCAGACAAACACCTTTACCATTGCATGGAACCCATACAACCATTAGGGCTAAGCACTATGAATCTACCAAGCAAAGAATAGTTTGCGTTTAATCTTTCTCAGATATGTTCCCAAATAATGCTCTTGGAAAAATGAAATTGCACCATCACAATAAATAAATAAATGCTAACATTAAGTTGTTTAAGTCAAGAGTAACAACTAAAGGACCACATGGTAAATACCTGTGGGTTTTACTCCCACAGGTATTTACCTCTGAATGGTACAGAGGCCATATGGTTCCTTTGGACATATTTGCAACTAAAAACAGGTTGGTGCCCAAAAAGGAAAAAAATAAAAGGTCATATTAAATAAAAACATATTTGTGTCATAAAGTGTCAAAAGCATAGCCCAGACCCAGGAAATGTCAAGTCAAATCAAGTCATAATATGTCTCCAACGCAAGGTCCTGTGTCTGATTGTACTTCTTATTGGACATTTAGCATTTTCAAGTAGTTGCATATGAAGACTTGTACAGTATGTGCTCTAAAAGGGACACATAACAATCTTGTCATCACTACTTGTTTTCTGTGTCCTATACTCAACATCAGCCTTCCAAAGATATGGTAAAATCAACAGTTAACAACAAAGATTTTATATTTTGGCCAGGTACCTCTGTTCTTTTTAATTTTCCCCTACTCCTGAACTGCTTTCAACTATGCTCTTCTGTGCTAGAAGACACCTATTTCATTTGAATCCCCTTAACTGAGCAGAAAATCCTGTTAAGTGTCTGCTGTAACTGAACTTTATGTACTACACCCATCTCATCCAAATTTAATTATTTATAAATGGAGTGCCCACTGTAAGTTAGGCAAATAGTTGAAAAGTACTGAAATTCCTCAGTTGTTCAATTTTTCATAGCCTAATGCTTTTTATGGTAAATTAATTTTATGAAGGTGCTTGTCCTTTACACAATTATTGTCTAAAATACAAGCTTTGATAAAATGATTAACATTTTTTGTTGGTTAATGTCAATGAAGATAATTCTTATGCCCACTACTTATAGCAACTCTTTAAACCAATATTTTATTCAGGGTGAAAAAAGAAGTTTTCAAGATGACATAGATGTTTGGAGCAACAACAGACATGTGGAAATAATTCAAAAATAAGCACAATTAACCATAGCAACTCAATTTTCCTAATAAATGCCCCAAAATCAGGATTTTTGTTCAACAGAGATCAATTAAAGTAAGCATGTAATGAGAAATCTCTTATAGGAATTTATTTACCTGTTTATGTTTGGTGTTTGTCACTAGAACCTGATGGTTTATTGAGAACTATCATTTTTCACTAAGTTTATCCAGTGTTAAATACTGAATGCACATAATTTCCAGCAGTCTTATTTTAAAAGGCAATTATTGGAAATTACCCCTGAGACAGGCTATTCACACAGATAAGAACGCTAGAGGCACTCCTGGACAGTCTATGCTTATTGTCAAGGTCACACTGAACTCACTGCCTCAGAGCAGTACCTTTCCATATAGTTTTGTGGTGGGCTACCAATGTGTTACTCTACAAATAAGGGCATAAAATTGGAGAACTGCAGGAACGATTACAACTCTGGTGACAACACCTACAGATTTCAGGGATACGTCTCTATTTCTTTTCTAGTAATAATCTGCCTGTTCTAGTTACACCAGCATCTTACACCTAAAATGAAGAGACACTTTCTAAATAAGTTATGGCTGTTGCCTGTACAGTGAATTGAGATCATAGATTTCTGGCATGGTACATGACAAACGGTTGTGAAAATGGAGACATTGCTAGCAACGTATTTAAAGTGCAGCTTGTCTGAGTGTTCTGTTTCCCATTAAAAGGTGTAGCCTGCCTTTGTATAGAATATGTATAAGACTTTGTCAGTTATACTGGGCTTATCATTTCAATGCTAAGTGTAGACAGAATATTTCAGAGTAGTTACTTGTTGGGTGGACAGACCTAACACATCCTCAGCACTGCTAATAAAATTGTGTGGAATGAGATCATGGTCTCAGCATATCTGATGCAATGTGAAAACATTTTGTCCCCTGGTGCAATCAGCAGACGCAGCACCCGTTCTCACCCTGCAATAACCTGGTAACAGCAGGATGTACTCACATGATCAAAATGTGCAATTAACTCCCACTTCACAAGGTGTACAAACTCAGAAACTCCACTACCTACGGCTTGTTTCAAATGTCACAGCATGCTTTCCAAGTCATTTGAACAACTGATTTGCTATGCAGACCTACACACTTCTTGTCTTTTTTTTTAATATAAAACATTTCAATAAGGTTAATCAGCTCTGACTGTATGAGTAGTTACCATAGATAAATCAGATTCTTTTCAATGGATAGGTTGAGTAGTTTATTTTTTTTTTAAGAGTCTTAATTATCTCAGTCATTACCTGTTTTTAGGTCCTACTTTTATTACATAATCACATCTATCCTTAAAGGTAGAACTACTGATTACCCCATACTGTTTGTAAGTTGGTGCATTTTTCATGACATGACAGAGAAAAGGACAAAAAAACCACTGAATGGCAAAACTTGAACTGGATAAACTTACCTCACAGAAAGTATAAAACCAGTCTTTTTACAGCATCAGACATTCATAGCCAGGATGATCCCCATATTCTATCTGGCAAATGTAGTTCCATACGTCCCTGAAGCTAGCCAGTCTCAGTTTGTGTCCACAATTCTGCGCTATTCTTGGCCAGATTACTCATGTGCCCTAACAGAGGGCAAAGACAACTGTTAAACTCCTCATGACTCATATCAAATTGGGAAGGACTTCTAGCAGGATAAATTTTTTCTCAATTTTGAGCACAGGAGAAAAGCTGAAGGTTCAGGAGAGGTTCAGCTCTGAGTTTTGATGAGGGGAGGAATGCTATCCTAACAAAACTATTGAGAACAACAGCAAAGACAGAAATAAAAAACATTTGTCCTTACTTATTTGAATGTAACAAGATAAATGGGTAAACACTTTTCCATATCTGAGAAGATACTTACATTTTCCAACAGAGTTTGTGAATCAGTAAAATTTGTGCACATGGTAAAGAAACACAATAACTAATTGTGAAAAATTAGTCACAAGCAAAAGTGAGATAAACATGTTTACATTCAAATTATATTTATAAATAACAAGTAATTTTAACTGTCAAAGCATATTACAGCATGCAGATCTTTTTGAGTTGTCTGAAAAGAAAGAGATGAATGACAAACCAGTGATTCCCATAGCAGCTGAAGTGAAAGCCATTTATCCTATATGTCTGGAGCCCTAAAGAAATATACAATATCAACATGTGGAATTTAACTATACAGGAAGACACAGATTTGATTTGACCTGAAAATGGCCCAGACACACTTTAGATTTGCTTGTTGTAAGAGACAGTTTCATCTCTTACTCTTTTTTTATGTTTTCACATTGACCGCTGTGGTGGATAAAACGGTGGATTCTTACTTTAATTCTTGTCAGGTTGTCTTCATGGTCCTGGTAGGACATTTTTAGACTGCTTGCCAGCCCCCCTGAAGAGTCTGCAGCAAGGAAAATTTACATTTTCCCGCTGTGATAGAACCAGCCTGCCCAGATACTGACTGTCTGGCCAATCGACAGCGTGGAGGAGTCTGCCTGGAGTCAAGCTGGCCAGTGAACATCCATCATGGGGTATTTAGGGCAGTGCCCAGCGTTGCAATAAAGTTCAGTATAACCGGAGGTCCAGGGTCCTGTTTGATCGATGGTCTAGTCAAGTTTGGTCCGGTCCTGGCCCCACTTCTCGCTCCATCCTGCTTGTCTCCATCTCACCTACCCACCTTGTTTGGTGCCACTTTGGCTGCCTCCATCCCTCCTCTCCTGCTCCAGCTCAGCCGGTGCTATCCAAGTCCAGTGTGGTCAGCTCCAGAGTTCTGTCAGTGTCGCCCAGGGTCCTGTGTTGGCTGCTGGCCCCCACACCTGCTTTCATCCAACATGCCTGCCTGCCACCACCCTGCCTGCCCATCCTGCCTGCTCACCACCTGCTTCCATCTGCCCTGGCTGCCTGAGGACGTATGCACCCGGTTCTTCCCTCACTGGTGGTGGCAATCCTTTTGTAATTTAATTTCGTAGTTTTTCCCTTTCCTTATTTTTCCCCCTTCTCCTCCCCCCTTCCCTCATTTTTACCATTTACTTATTGATAAAATAAAGTTCATTTTCTGTTTGAGACCTTAACATTTGGATTTAGTGCCTTAATCTCATCTTCGTAATATGCATTTAAAGAACCTTGTTGCAGCCGCTAACTGGACTGTAATACTTGTTCATCTATGAAAGTGCTGAAATTTTCTTATCTTGCTGTATTTGTGTACCAGGCTACTTTGCAATTAATTCCAGATTGATTTTAATGAGCCAAATCTGCAAAAACAATGCTTTCTGCATTATAGGAGCACATAGAGGCAACTGGTTTTGTTTGTGTCGTCAGAACAGCAAGAGAAACTTCCTCTTGGTTTGTCCTTGGACTACTCAGGAATAAACAGTTGTAGCTACTAGTCCACAAAACCTATTGTCAACACATGCCCCTTAAACCATGGCGCATCCACCACTTCCAAGTCCACAAAGCTGTCTGCTTGCAATAACAAGTAAATGCTCAAACCTACTGACTCACACCGGTATAAATGGGCTGTACAGATTTAATGAGCACATTTGCCTGCCTCAAACACTAAGACCACAGAAGGACTTTGCCTTGAGATAAACACAGAAGGGAGGGACAAAATGATGGTAACTCCACGCCTGGTTGAGGCAAGATGTAGTTAGCTCATCCTGGATAATGCATCTAGGCAAAAATTACCACTGTGGCAAACTGTGTAAAGATGCAATTGCTCATACACCTATCGCCTGTCAAACAAATATCACCTCAAGTTATGGGACAGATACCATCTCTGACCACCAACAAACACTGAAGCCCTCACCTTGAATATGACCTGAAACTTGGACTGAAACTTGGACTGTAAGTTAAACCACCATAGTGGGAACTTGAGATAAAAATGGTACTGTTGTCTGGGTGTTATCTCAGACATAGAGTGAGGTTAGCAAAGTTGAGGGAGAGAATACATCACTGACAATGAACAGAAAGAATTCAGAATTTATGGGCCAACTCAGTGGCTAAATCAGCTCTGACTGGGTAAAATGTAATTCCGGCAGGGGGGAATTCACAGGCTACTGACCCAAGAAAACCACCGACTCAAAAGAAAAGAAAGACTGAACATGGATTAAAGAGCATGCATTAGCATTAGAGAACTGTGTGGTCAATTAACATTTATTCCTTTGTTTGCTGAAATGCATAAAGAATGAAAAATTTTGAATGACCTTGGGACCCCCACCACCAAGAAGCCCAGGGTGAAGAAGGACCAACAGGATGACCCTGGATCCAGGGGTTGTGACTATATTCTACTTCATCTTTCACACTTTCTCTTTCCTTTTCTTTCTATTTCTTTGTATCTCTCTACCTCAAGTTCATTGTTTAATAAAATCTGTATTATTGTCTTTGGCATATGGTTTCATTTACACCCTAATTAGGGTGGAAATAATATCAATAAAGATATTAAACAAGACTGGCCCTAATACTGAACCTTGGAGAACATTACACGAGACCAGGCTCCAGCTGGATGTAACTCCATTCACCACCACTCTCTGGGCATGGCCATCCAACCAGTTTTTAACCCAGTGATGAGTACACCTGTCCAAGCTGTGGGCTGAGAGCTTCTCTAGGAAAATGCTGTGGGAAACTGGATCCAAGACTTTGCTGAAGTTCATCTAGACAACATCCACAGCCTTTCCCCCACCCACTAAGTGGGTCACCTTGTCACAGGAGACCAGATGATTTGCTCCATGATCTTCCTCGGCATCAAGGATCAGAATGACAGGGCTGTAGTTCCCTAAATTCTCCTTCCGTCCCTTCTTGTAGGTGGGTATCACATTCGTTAAGTTCACAGAACCACAGAATATGCTGAGTTGGAAGGCACTCACAAGGTTCATCAAGTCCAGCTCCTGGCCCTGCACAGGACACCCTAAGAATCCCATCATGTGCCTGAGAGTGTGGTCTGAACACTTCTTGAACTCAGACAGGATTGGTGCTGGGACCACTTCCCTGGGAAGCCTGTTCCAGTGCTCAAGCACCCTCTGGGTGAAACATATTTTCTGGATTTCCAACCTAAATCTCCCCTGACACAGCTTCATGCCTTTTCCTTGAGTCCTGTCACTGGTCATGAGAATTAAGAGATCACTGCTTACCCCTCCTCTTCCTCTCATGAGGATATTGAAGACCATCTTCCCTCAGTCTCTTCTTCTCCAGGCTAAAAAAAACGAATAAACTCAGCTATTCCTCATATGGCTTCCCCTCTAGACCCTTCACCATCCCTGTGACCTTCCTTTGGACACTCTCTAAGAGCTTAATGTCTTTCTTATATTGTGGCTCCCAGAACTGAGCACAGGATTTGAGTTGAGGCCACATCAGTGTATCACCTCCCTTGACCAGCTGGCGATGATTTGCCTGATGGCCCCCAGGACACAGTTGGCCCTCCTGGCTACCAGGGCACTGCTGACTCATATTCAATTGGCCGTCCATCAGGACCCCCACGTCCCTTTCCTCAGTGCTACTTTCCAGCCCCTTGTTCCCCAGTCTGTACATACAACCAGTGTCACCCCATCCTAGGTGCAGAATCCAGCACTTCCCCTTGTTAAACTTCATGCAGTTGATGAACGTCCATCTCTAATTTGTTGAGATCTCTCTCCAGGTCCTCTCTGCCTTCGAGGGAGTCAACAGCTCCTCCTGCTTTAATGTTGTTGGCAAACTTAGTATTCCTTCCAGTCCTGCATCCAAGTCATTAATGAAGATGTTGAAGAGAACTGGGATGAGGATGGAGTCCTGAGGAACCCCACTACTGACCGGTCATCATCCCAGTGTAAGCTCATTCTCTATGAATCTTTGCACCTAATCCGTGAGCCAGTTGCTCACCTATAATGGAACGTGGTTATTCAGCTGTGTGCTGGACATCTTGTCCAGAAGGATCCTGTGAGAGACAGTATCAAAAGCTTTTCTGAAGCACAAAAGGGTTGACATGCAAACCATTTTGCTCTTTTTGCACACATAAGAGCTATTTTCCCCTTGCTTTCTATTTTGGCAGAAAATTATGATTCTAATCACAGGGGACTGGATGTGGCCCCAAAGACAGCATCAAGTATTTTGATAATCTATTTTATCTTGTAAAACAGATATTTGTGTGTGTCATTTATGTCTTCTCCATAGGACAACTCAGGCTATTCCTTTTTTTTTTCACCCAACCAGTTACTCTCCAGCAACAAATGCAAATTCAGAGTGAGTGAGGGAATTGGCCACTACAGTAGTGATTTCAGAGCAGATGTATCCAGAGAACCTCCCTTTAGCTCATCTTGAGCTCAAAAAGAGTCCCATATAGGTGAGTGCATGTAGCTAACAACATCTGCCAATTCCAATTTTTAATATTCCTACCTAATGAAAACATTGGGGTTTTTAAATCATCTTTAAAACACCTTTAAAAAGTCATTGTTTGAGTTTGGCAGCTGCCATGGTTTCAGTATTGAGCAAATCTGTTAAACACACTCAGTGATATTAGCATTAGATGTTACTAGCTAGAGTAATTATAGCTAGCAATAACTATAGTCCCTTTGATGCAACAGCTGCAGAAAGGAACAGTATTTGAACAACCTTCTCAACCCTGTCTGGATCAGGTTATTCATATTGGTCAGTAACATTAGTACTAAGATGCATGCTTCTGCAAGGTTATAGTCCATACATCTGAGCATGAGGGATACAGGAGTTTTTATAATTTATATGTAGTATCATAGAAATTTAATTATTGCCTAAAGTAGTTTTTACTTTTCTACCATAATAAATATTCCCTATTTGAATCTCAGTTGCACAATTTTAAATAGTGTTCCATATAACCTACTTAAACAATTACATTTCTGAAATTGAAATAAATATTTATTTTATCGACAAAAGCTGAGGAAATAAAACATAAATTGTATCCACTACTTAATTTTCTATGAAACTCTAACCTGTAAAATGGGAGCTGTCATTTCTGTGCTGGGGCTGGCTGGCAAAGGAAAAGAGAGCTGTTCCAGTGCCACAAAGTGAACCTGCATCTATAATGCCCAATTTTTGAATATGTTAATTTAAAGAAAAAAATCCCTCTTCACACCAGGAAGGCACTTTCACATAAGAGCATAAGAAATGAAAATAACTGCTAAGAGATCTTTATTTGTGTTGCTACTTTGAATCCACTTGTGAGCTTCAGTAAATTTTCTTTCTGAGGATCAATTTCTTCATGACACGAAACAAACCAACAGTACTAATTTTACTTTATACCATCCCTGTTATCCACTGAAATCACCTGAAGAGAACTAAAGCCCTCCAAAAGCATAATGACCATTATGTTTACTTATTAGCATCAGAGAAAGCAGTAGTTCAAAGCAGGTCATGCACAGTTCATTATTTATTATCAGTTAATTATAAATCTCTCTTATAAATACCTTCTTTTCTAAGAAAGGAAGACTCATTAAGCCCTCTGTAACCTTTGAGTTTATTAGCATGTTAAAAATAAACTGTTAGAGATAAAAACTGCCAAGTAAACTATAGAATTTTTTTAGGCCTGAGAACTCACAGGAAAATTCAGTTACTGCAAAGGAAATTGTCTTTCCTATAAAAATTTATTCTGGTTGCAGAATCACATTAACTCAGATGATGAAAAAAAAAAACAAACCAAAACCAGAAGAGCAGTCTCTCTGATGCTACAAGAAATTACTTTTATTATATTTCTTGTATTCTATTCTTCATTATATAATTTCTACGCTGGATGCTGATTTTGTGTTAATTTAGTTTAGTTTGGTTGGTTTGGTTTTTTTACCCCTGGACTTTCTCATGGTCTTTTAGGTGGTCTAATACTTGATGTTTTTGTGATCATAACTGAGAATTAACAAAGGTGAAAACCGTTTTTTTACACAGAGTAATTTTTGCAAAGAATATAACCCTTTTATGATTGTTTTAAATTAACTTCCATTTTTTATCATTGTTATTAGTAAAAACATTAATTCTGTCTTTGTATAAAGCAGACAAAGGGTTTCTGTTTTTAAATCATAGCCAGAGCCATTTTCTATTTGAATTGGCCATGTATTCATAGCATACACCATGGATCATAATTCTGCATCAATTATGTAGGGGAATGTTTGTTAAACCAAGTTACTGACCATGACCAATCTTGCTGGAATATTTTCTACACCATTGCAGTTTAGAAATATACATGCACACACATGTACATGCACAGGCACATACTTAAATAATGGTTTATAAAGATAAGCAGTGTGTATACTTTCTTATCTGACAGTGCCTGTAACTTCAAAAATCAGAGGAAGGAAGTTTCATACGTGAAGCCTTAAGACTGTATGCTGCAACTAGCCTAGAATGATACAGAGTAAGTATCAAGAACTCACACAATGGTATCTTACATAATTTTAAACAATTATCAATTCTCATACAATTAATACAGGGGTTTTTTTTATTTAAGAACTTGAAATACTACTGAAATGAAGACAGTTGGGTTTTTTACAGCAATAACCCTAAAATTCAATAACCGTAAAATGTTTTCACATCTCCTCAATTACAGAACGAAAGCAACATAATTTAACTGAAAAATGTTATTCCTCCAACAAACATTGTCCCAATCCAGTGGAAGATTCAATTTATGTAAAGACAGTGAGAAGGAATGTTTGTGTATTTTCCCATACTGGACTTCAAAAGAATAATAAGAATTTTATACTTCAGTTTTACTTTTTAATATAAAATTGATCTTGCAATTTCTATTACAAATATTTCCATGGAATGGAAATTAGTGTCTGTTTTTCTTGCAAAATAAACATGATGATTTATTTTGAAGACTGTACTTTTTTATTATTTCAGAGAATTGCTTAAATCATAATTTGAAAATTTTATCATCTTAATGAAATAACCAATAAAACAGATGGCCCAGATTAATTTTCAATTGTAAAGCAAGATGGAGAAATATAGATGATTTATTTTGGAAGATGGTTCTGTAAAAATAGTTTTCCATAAGAGACAGCCTGTATGTTGTATGTGACATATGCAGAAAAGAACTGACTTCTTTCCAGCATGGGCTTTTGTACACACACGCACTTGCAGTTCCTCATTGTAACTCTTCTGTTACATGGTGAGCAAAGTCAAATTCTGGAAAATCCCCAAAGTCATTTTATCTACAACTGAATCATAGGGTGTTTAACCAAATAGGTTCAGTTGTCATTCTTGACTTGTCAAATAAAGGGAGGTTTATTTGGTGAAGTTAGTTGACTTTGCTGAAAGCAAGATCAAGAATGGACATCAGATTCTTTGTTCATTTTTTCTTTTTAAATAGCATCGATAAAAGTAGATTTTTAACAGCACTGTTATACTGAGGAGCCCAGAACTGGGCACAGCACTCCAGATGCAGCCTCACTAAGGCTGAGTAGAGGAGTAGGATCACCTCCCTCAGCGTACCGGCAATACTCTTCCTAATACACCTCAGGATACTGCTGGCCATCCTGGCCACAGGAGTACACTGCTGGCTTACAGGTAGATTTGTTGTCCACCAGGAACCCCAAGTCCTTCTCTGCAGAGCTACTTTGTCTCCAACTTGTCGAGGTCCCTCTGAAGGGCTGCACAGCCCTCTGGGGTATCAGTCACTCCTCCCAGCTTTGTGTCATCACCAATTTTGCTGACGACGCATCTGCCCCTTCCTCCAAGTCATTGAGGAATAAGTTAAATACTGGGCTCAGTATTGAACCCCGGGGGATATCACTAGTGACAGGCCTCCAGATAGACCCTATGCCACTGATTACAACTCTCTGGATCTGCCAGGCAGCCGAGTCTCAATTTATTTCATCATCTGCTCATCCAGTCCACACTTCCTGAGTTTGCCTAAGAGGATTTTGTGAGGGACAGTATTGAAAGCCATGCTGAAGTCAAGGTAGACAACGCGCACTGTTCTCCCCTCATCCACCAGGTAGTTGTTTCATTGTAGAAGGCAATCAGGTTGTTCAAGTGTTATTTACCTTTAATGAATCCATGCTAACTACTCCTGATGAGTTTCCTGTCATCCATGTGTATAAAAATGGCCTCTGGAATGAGGTGTTCCATCACCTTTCTAGGGATTGAGGTGAGGCTAATTGGCCAGTGGTTCCCTGGTTCTTTCTTCCTGCCCTTTTTGAAGACCAGGGTGACATTTGCTTTCTTCTAGTCCTCAAGTATCTCTCCTGATCATCATGACCTTTCAGAGCTGATAGTGAGTGGCCTCACTATGATATCCACCAGCTCTCTCAGTACTTATGAATGAATCCTGTCAGGGCCCATAGACTTGTGTATGTCAAGTTAGTCTAGGTGTTCTCTATCCCAACCCTCCTCACAAATTCTTCCTTCCGACATTCCTTAACCTAAGTGGTAGAGACTCATTTGTCTGTGTTGGAATCACTAGGTTGGGAAGGAACTATCAGGCTGTGTTTCCCAGACTATTTCAGAGACTTCAGTATTAGGAGTAATGACAGAGCACAAGAGTGAACTAACTGAAATGAAGAGAGAGTCCTTGGGAGTCAGGATAAACATTCCTTTAAAATTTGGCTTGGAGGATCAATATGTCTGCAATTTCACAATGGAACTTTTGAAAAAGAAAATTGGTAGGTAAAAGTCATGTTAATGCTTCAGTAAAAATTTGAATTTTTTTATGTTTGTGACACATTGCCAAGTTTCTATTCATGCTATTTACCTGATAAATTTCAGATTTATTCTTGCAATCTAAAAAATAAAAAAAAAGTCCCATAGATTTCAATACTTTTAGATTACTAAATATAGTGAGATCAAGGTCTTTGAGAGTAAATGGTGAGATATTTTAATCTGATAGCAATACAGAAGGTATTCAATTGTCCTCAAGGAGAACTATTATGAATATTGTTAACTTGTAGAGCTATATTTTCATCATTTTAACCCCTTTTATCTTTTGGGGCCATTATAACTTGGGGCTACAATCTACATAATTATCTGCTACAAATATCTTCACAGCTAGAGTAAATTTGTTTTCTGTACTTTAAGCAATACACAATTTAATGGAATTTGTGGCAGCTGAAAAAACAGATGCCAGAAGTGTTTAAGCAGTCCTATAAATATCAATTAATTTTCTTTTACTGATTACATTAATCTATGGTCTGCAGGCAAGGGACATATATTTTACAAATAAAATCTAATTTCATCAACCCCATCTAAGGAAGACACATAAAACAGTCTGTGTTCCTTCACTGAAGCCATTAAGGTCCAGAAAACTTCAGAGATTCAACTTCATCAGCAGAAGCTGCTACAGCAATGCAGCCTGATCTCAAAATCCACTTGTTCAATAATGGGCTGAAAAGCATCTTCCATAATTGAGGTAGCTCACTGGGTTTATCCATACCACATGAAAAAGCCACTTAAGCTGCATTGTTGAGTGTGATTCTGATGATTTTACTCCATACTACAAAAGCTTAAAAGAGATTTTTCTGGTGAAATAGAAATAAAAGAAAAAGATCAAGAAACTCTGACTTGAGTCAGATGCATCATTTCTGAAAACAACATTAAAATAGACCTTATTAATATATACTAATTACCTTGTTGAAGATACTCAAATATATGCCTCAAATTATAGATAAATCACCCAGATAATTTTCGCAATGAAATTTTAGTTTTCTATAAAGATTCCATTTACACAGCTACATCACAAATTTGAACACAGTATTCAGTCTGTAGTTGGAAAGTACTGACTACAGTTTAATGAGGAACCACAATAATTTACAGACTCCTTCAAAATAAAGTGACAAAATGATCATAGAATGGTTTGTATTAGAAGGGACTTTAAATCTCACCTTTTTACCCTCATTTCCTCTCTGTTTTGTTGTTGTTTTATTATTAGGAAGAACATGTATCGCCTCAGTGGTTTGCTTAATTAAACAGTTAGGGAAGAATGGTGATTTTGCATTTTATGAAAGTTTCTACACTATAACCTTATTTTAATTGGTTTTTTTTTCATGTCATAGCAATACAAAAATACATTTCTTGTTTTGTGAGATTTTTCCCTCTTGATCCAATAACTGAATTATACTAAATAGTATTGCAGTGAGCATATAACTAGGTACAATCAATGTCTAAGTACAAAAGATTGTAAATTAAACAATAGGGAATATTAACTAAGTTAAGGTATTATATGACACATTTGTTTTTGTGACAGTAAGAAGTTTCCCATCATGTCATTGGTGTAAAAAACCCAGCTTAATAAAGGTTCAGAAATGTCCCTGCATCCAAAGACCACTTTGGAACATTTTTTTTTTTAAAAAAAGGCAAAGTAAATCCATTGGGCCAAATCACAGGATGGAGCATAAAATTATCACCATAAAATTATACAAGAAGCTGGCTGTTCTCTGAGACAATAACTTACAATTGAAACAAAAGCTCTAGGATAAGACCATTAAGATTGCCTATGTAATAAAACAGTTTTCTACAGTTTCTTCATAGATTATGAAACATCAATCGACTGGTAAGCTCTTTTAGCACAGATTTTTGTCTACGATTTTGATTCTTCCAAACTGGTGGTTTTTTACAAAATATTTCCACTAGCACAGCACATTGGGCAGACATCAGAATGTCTGCATTGTGTGTTACTCCTGCTGAAGTCAGAAACATTCTGTTGTATTCAAAAGGTAGGGAACTGCTAACAGGCTTTTTTGAATGTAGGTAGTAAATGGAGACTCAAGAGAACAACAACAAGCTATTGCTAGCAAACAGCAACAAATTCTTTTTAAACTAGAAGTTTCCATTGGTTTTAATGGAGATACGAAAAGAACTTTTAATTTCTTAGTTCCAGTAAGAAGTTATTGCAATCAGGGACTAAACATAGATATTGTATGAAACAAAAACTGTCTTCACTGTCTCCTTAGTAACAAAAAAAATACTCTAATTCAAAGTTTCATATCACCCTCTTGACAAACTGAGTAGATACTTTTACTGCTTTTTAATTAAAAAAATAAAAGTCGTAGAGAGAGGTGAAGTAATTCTTTGCATGAAAAAAACCCAAACCTAAAAATCAATATTTGGTCACAGATGTAGCTCAGTCAGCCATGTATATTTTGAAATAATCACTGAGCTGTGAAATTAGCAATTGAACCAATAAATTGGACTTTTTATCTTCTTAGTTTCAAGAATAATTCTTACAAGGTTTTATCAATAGAAAAATCCAAAGTAGCTAAGTGTAAAAGGAAATGAAAATTTCTATGACAACATTCAAAAGCAATTGTTACCAAGGAAAACAAATAATGTTATATTCCATTTAATCTAGCAGCAGTTGGCTTCTGTAGAATTGCTGATGCAACTCCATTAGAAAAAACAAGCAAGCAAACAAACAAAAACCCCCACCTTTCTAACGATGGTAAAGCTTCTACGAATAAAGTTTTACAAATAAATACTGTAAGTTTTTCTGGATTACATAAAGGAGACACAACAGTGAAAAAACAGTATTAACAGCAGTTCTTTTGCAGGTTTTTAAGACCGAACTGATTACTGTAGTTAGGTACACAGTATACCTATTTTGATTAGGGGATCAATCTTTAGCATGGTGGCAAGTATGTTCACAGTAGGCAAACTTTCATTAAAAAGAACCAACTCAAGCAAACCTACAAAAAAACAAAACAAAACAAAAAATCCCACAGCTCTTGTATCTATTCTCTTTCCCTACTGGCAACATCTGCAATAATGAACCTTATACTACCACAACGCTGCTTGGGTGTAGACTCCAATATGACTAAAGCTATACCTGTAGTCTCAGTCCAAATATAGGGACTGCTTTTGTACATGATTAAGAAAAGGTCAAAATCAAATCTACCCATACAGGAGTTGGTAGCTAGCTGAAAACTGACCAGCAAGGCACCAGTACCCCTGAATAAAAATCTCACTTTCTTTATAAACTGCAGCCTTACCAATTTTGCACCTTACCAAAGCGTACTGCATAACCTCATTCACACTTGAGTCATATACCTTGCTGTGAACGGTACTATATGTATCAGGAACTGCAGGGGGAAAAAGTGTTTTTCTCCTTCAAACTGCACAATATTTATTGGACTTTTGTCCTTTCAAGGTGTTGTTCATCTAGCTACACTAGAAATTAAAAATACATGGTTATATCTACAATCAATAATTTAATTTCAAGATTAGAAAAACAGAAGCCAAATTGATTTCCCTCTAATTGTTACTGTAATAGAGTTCCCTTTGTTAATAGCTAAAAATCTTAAAATTTTTATTGTGGTGAGCAGTAAAAATCAGAGTTCTTACTTTGTAAACAGTAACCTAGATAAAGCCGAGCTTTTAATCTGACCTCTTTTGAGATATCTCATTATCAGATATCAGATTAGGACTATCGATGTCATGATCTCCTCACCTTGACCAAGGTCTTTTTTGGATTGTCAGAGCAATATTGTGTTACTGCTTGGCTGATCTATTTCATGAAAAGGCTCAGTGGCATATGTATTAGGTAACAGTATGTTCTTTTAATAGCTGCTGTCATAAGATAGGAAACTCCTCTTTTATCACATCCACCTATTTTAAGACATTATTTCCACTTGAAATGTTATTGAGAAAGACTATACTTGCCTAAGGTAATACAAATGTATTATGTCTCAGCAGAATGAAGATAAATCTATGGCACTCTTCAGAACAATACTTCTTTGCAACCAGACCATATAAACGAGAGCTGTGAGCTAATTTCTTTCAAAAGCCCAGGACCTGCTGCAGTGTAGGAGAAATAGTGTGTGGAAAGTAAAAGTAGAGTTAAAAAGGAGGGAAGAGGGAAGAAATGTGTATAAATAGTAAGTTCTTTAGAGAGAATAAAGCTCAGTAAATTTTGAGTAAAAAAAAAGGCTTCATGAATTAAAGCTTTATAGAAAATCTATCAAAGTAAGACTGTTACCAAATGGAAGACCATAAACAGAGATTTTTTTCTATCAGATGCCATAATACAGAAGATCCTCTCCATTTCTCACAGCTTTGCTGACTTTAGGAAGAAGCTGCTACTTGCTTCGGAAAAGCAAAAGCAACAGTTTGCAACCAACCCTGAGTGCTATAAACACATGAGGAATGAAAACATGGCATGTGTGTGTGCACACACAATGCCACTGATGATGAATGACTTGAGATCTGTAATGGACCAGAGAGCCCAGGTTTCTCTCTCCAGTCTTTGCAACGTTCATGACTTCCCTGGTCAGGAGAGCAGATTTCTTTCACTGCTTCCACTGAGGCTTTGGGTGCTCATGCAGAAAACTAGAGGTCTGTGGCTTCTCTCCAGGTCACATTACCCCATTAGCTTGTCAGAATCATACTGCTCTGCATTTGCACCGGTTCCAAAAGGGTGTAGATCTAAATAATTTTCTCACGTATGTTCTTCTGAAGCTCCCCTCATCCCTACCCCACTGCATTCATGTAGCAACATTTTCTTGCAACATCTTTCTTTCACAGAGCCTTCTGTGATGTTAAGTGTCAATTTGTTCCATCCTTGACAGAAAAAACATTTGTTCTGGATCATGAATGAAGGAACTCTTCTCTACACTTCAAGTACATCTGGAAAGAATATTTTATTTAAATGTTATTTTCCTCAACGAGAACATACTTATAAATTTGTTCTTCCCTCTTGAACAAATATAAGGAAGGGAACACTGTCTTCTGAGCTACTGAACAAGGGGTAGAGGTCACATTTCAAAATTGGAAAGGTCCACAGTCTAAGGGTACTCTTTCCTGCAAGTGGCTCAACACGTAAGTCTAGAATTTCATTCCCTCTTCACAGATTTCCAATTTTAAAGAGTTTACTGAAGGCTAGAATTTATTCAAGGCTCGAATAAAATCTCAGGAGGATAAAAAAGATTGAAGGACATGAAAGAATACCTGACAGACTGATAATTAGGACAATTCCTTGTATAACTGGATTAAGTAGATTTATTCAATGCAAAGATTTAAACCTCTAGGCTATTTAAACTTACCCCCAAGAGACAAATGTTTCAATACATCCTGAAAACAGAACAGCTATAAATGAGTGCGATAAAGAAAACTGGCCAGCATTTAAGTCTCTTATTTTTGATCTTCATATGATACAGTTCTGTGGGAAATAAATAATTGTTTTGTTTCCTAAAAAAATCTTGTAAAAGGTTAGAGTTTTAATTTGGTTTAGATTCAATACCTAAAGAATCAATTACAGATTCACAGAGTGGGGTTATTTTTTTGGAAAGGACCTTAAAGATAATCTAGTTCCAACCCTACTATCATTGGCAGGGACACCTTCCAGGCTTAAAGTCCCATCCAAACTGTTCTTCAACACTTTCACAGTTGGGGTAAACTTTACATTACTCTGAGTTTCCTGCATTAGTTGACTGCAGTTTTAGTCAAAAGAGATGTAATCTAATCTACAACACTTATTGATTTTTAAAACTTAAAACACTCAGTGAAAGACTTTAAAACACAGATGTGTATCTTAAAAAAAAAAATAAAAAAATCAAGACCTCAGAAATGGAAGAATAATTACATCAGTGTCTCACACTTGAACCCCTAAGAAATACATTCTCAGTGAAAATAATGCAAGTACTCATCTTGACTCTAACATGTACTTGAGTAATTTAGTACTGCTGTAAGATATCTTCCATTCTAGACTTTTTAATCCATGTTCAGCTCTGAAATGTGACTTTCAACATATATTAAGTAAACTAAAATACCTCAGAAATTACAGAATGGTATAATTTCCAGTAGAAATATGAGCAATTTTCACTGCAAGCAAACAATGTTAGTAATATGACCAAATAATGGATGGACATAAGGAATATTTTTTTTTATTATTAAGATTATCCATAAAATGTTCTGCTTTTAATCTGGTTTGTCAATCAGATCAATTTCTGGAGTTCCTGTTCTGCAGGAGAACCAATCTCAGTCATGTGTATTGGGGTGCAGTCTCTTCTTTTGTGATTGTAGTTAAATCACATGTCCGTAATAGAAGAAATTTTACGTCATGTCCAGTGGCATTTTATCTTGTTATTTGTATAAACCAAAATTTCATTTTGGCAATGTTCATTAATTTAAATAAAAGTCAATTGGAAAGTTCTCACCCAAGAATTCATAAAAATATCAGTTTACTGAAAAAAGAAAATTCAGTTTTAACAACTTTTTGATTAAACAGACAAATTTACATTACAAGCAGCTTAATGGCATCCTTTTCAAGAACCCAGGAAAGCCCCAGAAAAATCAAAGCAACAGAAGTTCACCACTGCCCACTGGTGGAAAGCAGGAATCTCTTCCAGCAAGTAATAGAGATGAGGACATGCAAGCATAGGACTTCCACTGAGAATATATGCTGTTACTTGCAGCAACCTTCAATTAGCCAAATCAGGACTAAAAAAGTACATTAGATATACCACATTGTTCATACCTAAAATTCAAATATGTTATTTTAGCACTTCAAATGGTCTCCTAACCTCTCTTGAAAGGAAGGCAATTCTTTCTTAGACACAAATATCAAGATGCTGGAAATGGAGTCTGAGGTAACAGTTACCATCTTGCTCAAGTCATATTTGTTTCCATATACCATGAATCCAGTCTAAGACTGTAGTTGAATACAGTCAGAAGTACAAATAAGTGGATTATCAGAGGCCAAAATAAACCATTTAAATTGACCTAGCAATATAAATTCACTTCTAAAGTACTTATAAAAAAGGACTAAAACTAGTTGAAGTGTAATAAAGCAGCTACTCCAACTTGAACACTAATTTCATAAAAGGAGTAAAAATACCACCAAAAAAGCCACAAAAATATGCATGGTCAGCTGCAGATTTTTCTTTTACAATATGTGGCAGACATTCATAATCTCTATTTCATATGATCTTGGAAAGATCTCTATTCTTCCATTTAAATGTCACAAACAAACTATAAGAATGAAAAAGAATATTTCTAAATCATAAAAAAAAATCCTCCAAAAACTTAAAATAGGAAGTGTTTTTGACATCTTGTGGTGGGTTGACCCTGACTGGACACCAGGTGCCCACGTAAACCCTTCTGTTACTCCCCTCCTCACCTGAAGAGGGGAAAAAAATATAATGAAAAACTCATGGATTGAAATAAGACAAGGAAGAGATCACTCACCAGTTACTGTCACAGACAAAACAGACTCAGCTTGAAGAAAATTAATTTATTACCAATCAAATTGAAGTGCGATAATGGAAATTAAAAACAAATCTTAAAAACCTCTTCCTGCCTCTCCTCCCTTCTTTCCAGGTTCAATTTCACTCCCAGTTTTCTCTACCTTCACCCTCAGCAATGTAGGGAGGGAAGGGGATGGGGGCTGCTGTCAGTTCATCACATGTTGTCTCTGCTTCTTTCTCCTAAAAGAAATGACTCCTCACACTCTTCCTCTGCTCTGATGTGGGATCCCACCTACAACAGACAGTACTCCACCATTTTCTTCCAAAGTGAGTTCTTTCCTCTGACTGCAGTTCTTCACAGACTGCTCCAGCGTGAGTTCACTCTGGGGTCAGAAGACCTGCCAGCAAACCTGCTCCAGCATTGGTTCCTCTCTCTTATTGTGTCCACTGGTCCAGCACCAGCTTCCCACAAGGTCATAGCCATCTTCAGATATCCATCTGCTACAGCATGGGGTCCTCTACAGGCTGCAGGTGGATACTTTCTTCACTGTGGACCTCCATGAGCTGCAGGGGGACAGCCTGCCTCATCATGGTCTCAGGTGAAGGGGAATCTCTGCGCCTGTGCCTGTGGCACCTCTTCCACCCCCTCCTTTTTCATTGATCTTGGTGTCTGCAGAGTTGTGGCTCTCACATTCTCTCTCCCCTCTCTGGCTGCACTTGCACAGGTTTTTGTTTTTTTTCACATCTTCATAAATCTGTTATCCCAGGATGTCACCACCAACACTGGTAGTTTGACCTTAGCCAGCAGCAGATCTTCGGTATTGATTTCCCATCTGTACCTCCTGACCTACCTTTCCCAGCACATATTTTTCACCACAAGAGAGACTTGAAAGTAAAACTACATTCCATTGTTAAATCGGAAGAGCATATACAATGTTCTATGATTTTAAAGTACAGCAAGAGAAAAAGATCCCTCCAGAGATGTGCTATGCCCTTTCTTTCCTCCACAACTGAGCACTCACACTATCTATCTTCCAGCACAGGACCCCAGATTTGCCAATATAATATTTTTTAGACTCATGATATGGGACTGAACAAAAGGAAAACTCTGAAGAAAAGAAGTATAGGACATTTCTAAAGATAACACACTCCCTGTTAAAGTTTCTAAGTTAACATGTGAATAATTTATCCCCTCAGTAAAATATCAGATGTTATCTACTTCATGTTATGGTGATTGCTGCACAATTAGAACAATATAATAGCAATGACTTGACATTTTTTGCTGGGTTTTGTGGGTTTTTTTCCATTAGGAAGGGTTCCAGAATTAGAGATAATTGATTTCATTGAACTTCTATGCACATTGTTTCAACAGAAACAGTGTTTTGATTTCTGAAGTATGTTCACCAGTCCTTGATTTTCTTTTGTTAAAAAAATTTTTAAAAAATTAAAGAATCAAGTGACAGCTATTCAGATTTGAATTTTGAGATCTAGCTGACTGTGGCTAAACACCCTGAGATGTAAAGTAGTTCTCTTTCCTTCAAGAACATAATTATTCAACACTAATGACTAAGGCAGAACTGGTGAACTAGCAATGAAGTGTGGCACTTCTGCTAAAGCAATATGCAAAACCAGGACAAAATGAGTCTCATATTTCACTATAACAATATTTGCACTTGAAAACTCCAGTTTGATGGCATTAAAATTCATGTTTGAATACCACAGGAACTAAGAATAATTACACATTTACTTTGCTGAACATAAGATTACACTAGGCAGTGAAGTTTATGAAGTATTTATCCTGTTACTGACAATCAAAGAAGTGTTTTAGGCAAAGTCTCATTTTATGCAAGTGTGGTATCAAAAGGAATTTTTATATTCAACTTCCTCTTCCAGATTTTTGTTTAACTAGAAGATGACACTGGAAAAATAGTTATGAAATAAGACAAACCAAAGTAGCTTAGGAGAAAAGGAGAAAGAGATCTGTCTGCATGTGTCTTGGATGATGCAACTAAATGAAGATAGCATTTAGCCTTGGCAAAAGGTGATGTACTTGAGTAAGCTTGGATCACCTTTTTATCACCTTTTTATTAAATCAAAACCCAGCTTTGAAAGTACAAGAGCCAGTGGTTTGGCTTTATAAGATGGATGTATGATGAGGGTACACACTCCCTTTTGCGCAATGTTTCTGAGCACACTTTACATTTATTTTGATATGTCATTACCTTATTATCAAAATGTTGCAGAAAAACACAGTCGTTGTTTAACTTCACATCTTTGTAAACAGTTAAACCAGTTTTTTTCTATTAGAAGATAGTGTGATAGCATTCTTGCCCATTTGTTAGAGTACACATTTTACATCCAAAATTTCTGAAAGTGTGCTGAAAAATCTATTTACAAATTCATAATAAGATTTGAAGACATGTTACAAAAACAGTGTAGTATAAAACAGTATGTCAGTATCTGTGTCAACAAAATTCAGCAGAATATATGTTCTCAAGTACTTTACAGAGACAAAAGAAAAAGACTTTGTTTTCAGCTTTGCACTGTGAAACCCAGTCTCACAGCCAGATTAGCTAATACCAAGGCAAGGAAAAATTTATGCTAGGAAGTCCTTGCTCTGGGCATGTTCCAGAAAGAGCAAGACAGCGTTGCTTGCACAAAGTCTACTGCTCCTTTGCCTTCAAAAACGACAAAGCTAGGTCAGACTAGGGAGAGACTTAAATCGTTAGCCCTAAATGATACTTTAATTTTTATTTAAGATACATATAGTCAGGATTTATGCAACAAAAGATCAATTTACAAGTGAAACACCCAAAATTCAAAGAGTTTTTTTTTTAATACAGGGTACTGATTTTCACTTTATCACACGTATAACTGAATTACTTAAAACTTCTAGTCTGCTGTTACTGATACTTCAGACTACTTTCTACTGGGTTTTTCTGAGAGAGATTATGCCAGCTGAACTTTCAAACCAGTGAGAAGGAAAAACAAAGAAAAAGTTTTACCATCCAGAGAATAAAATAGCTGAAGTGAGCCAGCTGAAAGCCCCACACAGAGCAGGAAGTAAATTTTTCTTCCTGAACGGTCAAACAATATGCATGGTTGCAAATCCATATCTAATCTCCTTCAGAAGCCTATTCAGTTATTTCTTTAGTTCTGATATCACATCCAGCACAGACGTGTAAAGTTAATGATGTAAAGTTAAAAATAAATAATCTTTTAAGAACTTTACAAATCTTTAAAAATTTATAGACCTGATGATCATTGTCCAAGAAGGTATGGAGAAAAAAAAATAAATTAAATTTCCACAGAAATAGGAAACTGGAAACATTCATCTTAAGAGGTCAGATTGTCCAAAACCCTCTAGAAATATCTTCGCTAGCACAAGCTGACGCTAACCTCATGATCTCACCTTCAGTTCATAAGATTCCGAGTCCAAGTAACTGGAAGTCGGATAAAGTTTCCGAGTACACCTATAGATGTATTTGGAAATAACAGCACAAAACCCCAAAACCCAGGGAGTTCAGTTAAGCTGGAGTCAAACTTCATTTTTTAGTTTTACCTGTGAAACAAGGTTAAAGTTTTAACTTTATAACACTATCTGCAATATTGCATCAGCCCACACATGCTGCCAGGATATAGAGCCTCTCATAAGTGTTATTAATATTGCTGTCATGTGTGGTCATTCCAGTCCTACAACATTCCCACTGGCAATGTATAAGCAAAAAAGGGGATACTTTGTAGTAGAAATGTAAAAGATGGATTGAGAAACAACATTGTAAAAGGAAACAACAAAAACCTATACCCAAGATGATGCACAACACCTTGACATGCAAATCCCAAACTAACATTTAAAAGAAACTCTAGAAAAGCTTGCAAGGAATTCCTGCTAGGTGTAAGTATTGGCAAAAGTAAAAATACTCTCCTATTTACACAGATAAATTCCTTTTCTTCTCCTATTTAATATATATTGATTTTTAGATATGATATGCACATACATACTTTATATCAGATATTAAGTACATTTTTATTATGCATTGTGAGATAAGATTTTTATTGGAGATATCTTTTTTATTAATTTTATGCCAAGAAATTAGACCTAATTTCTTTCAAACACAACCCCCAAGAACAGGTTTAAAATTATTTTAAAAAAGTCACTTTAAAATCTTGAGGTGTTCATGCTGAAACCTATTCCACAAGCTAGAACAGAATCAATGTATTTTATTTTTGTTGCATTTAAGCTCCCATTAATGAAGAACCAAGCTCCATGGAGGTATCTACCTGTAGCTGTCTTGCAAAAAATCAGAGCAGACTGTGTAACATGAAAAAAGTACATTAGTTTGTCACTCTAACTTTCACATTTTTAGTTATTAGAGTATATATTTTCCAAATAATTACATTTGGAGCATGAAAAACTCCTATCAAGTCAATCAATTTTTCATCTGCTTCTCTTTCCCTTTATTAGCTTCTTAAATAGACTAAAACTCAGTATTAGGTAGTATGTAGAAGCTTTATACTTCCATCCAGTTTCACCATTGCAATACTATTACTCAGTCTATAACTAGCTATATGTAACAGAACCAACAATAGTTTTGAATTCTTCTTGTTTTGACACAAGATGTCAAACTACAGTATTATTTCATAACAAATAACACTGTTAAACATATTGCTAAATTTCAGTTTTTCCACGAAAGACTCTGTTAACTACCACAATTGCTCATAATGCAAGTTTCCACTAGATGTAAATGCTTTAGGTAAATTGATTCTAGAAATATGAAGTTTATTTAATATTTATGTCTTTAAAAAATATACTTTAAAAAGATTGTGTTGGCAGCTTTGTAATCGAACATATTTTGCCATCCTGGAAGCTAACACAGACCTTTTTTTAAGACATAGAATCGCATCAACTCATGTTACGTAAAAATTCTTGACATTCTTGACATGTGCAGAGGAGCAAGAAAGAAATAACCCCATAAATGGAAAAGTTTATATCTTGTGCAAAGACTGACATCTCCATGGGAAAAAACAAAACAAAACAAAAGAAAAACAAACAAACAAACAAAACCAAAACCCCCAAAACAAAAAAAAAAAAAAAAGAAAAAGGAAAAAAACCAACCAACCAAACAAACAAAAAACCAAACAGCACTAATTGAGAATCCTTAAAGGAGAGAGCTAAGAATGGACACTTGGTGTGGCACTGAGATGAGGTTGAGGAGAGAAGCCAAATGTGAAGTCAGGAGAATATAGGAGCTTACAAGTGTCACCAGGGAAGTTCTCCTTTACTCTTCCAAGGAGTGCATGAGTCAGTTACTGATTGTCGTGCAAAAGTTGTCCAGTTGTCCAACCTCTCCTCAGTTTAAAATAATATCAATCCATCTCTCTTTACTCTTACTAACGCCTAGCAGTAGTAATATAATGAAATTCAGATCCATATTTTAAGGTTGAATGTCTGTCGAAGAGATAGAAGGTAGCAGCAGACCGCTAGTAGATAAGCAATAGACCACACCTCATACTAGAAAGCAAAGTTTAACACAACAAAAAATCCATATTTGTTTAAAATATAGATACGGCCATGCACATAAGGAAGATGAGAATTATTATTAGAATTTGGAAGGTGTATAAAAGACATGGTCAGAAATTGATGTGTGAGGATGTAAGAAAGGAGTAAGATGAATCTCACATTACTAGAGGTATGAAACAGTTCAATGAAAGGAAGCTGTGGTCTTACCACATTATTCTTTTTTCCCTGATATTTGTCCTGCTAAAAAAAAAAAGTTCATGAAGGTAAACTGCATAACTTATTATATTGCCCTATTAAATAATTTTCTGCAGTTTTAGTCTGGGAAAACACATTTAGACCATCAAAGTAGTTAATTCCTGTGTTCTGGTATGTTTTAAAGAGGAAGATTTTTTCCATTGCACAAAGAAGTCCTTCAAAAATTTACATTTGTATTTTCCTTTCATCACCCTTTCACTTCATAAAATATGTCTATCATTTTAAGAGTAACTTTATTTCATGCAATAAATAATAAGACAGGAGGTTAGGTGGAAGATGAGTGTCACCTCCCACAGTAGTAATCCTACAATTTCTAGCTGTCATCTGTGTCTGCAACCAGAATTTTAATAGGCCAAAATGATTAAGAAATCCTAGCTTCCTTATGTACATCTGAAAACCTAATGTTTCCCTTACTCCTGTCATACTCACTTTTGTTAGTCTTACACAAAATTAAGCAAAAAAGGCTGAAACAAACAAATAGCTAGAAATAAGGCAGAACTAAAAATGGTTTCTTATGTCCCAAGTGACATTTGTAAATACTGGGACAAAGGCTTAGGTGGAGGAAACTCCTCTCATTAAAAACCAAAGAAACCTTCAAAAAAACAACAATAAAAATTCCACAAAAGTTCCAAAAATCCCACAACACACTGCACATCAAGAATCAGGGCTGCTCATCTCAGCAGAGATTAAGCATTTCTGTGTATTTTTAGAAGACCATAGGATAGTTTTACTGATAGATGCAAACACCACCAAGTCAATTTTTCAAGTCAAAGCTTGACCTGAAGAGGAACTTCAAACAACAGTTTGGAAGATTCTAAAAATCAGTGTTTCAAATAGTGTTCCAGGCTGCATCACTTGCAGGTGCACTTGCTGCTCTAAGTCTGTCAGATACAAACATAACATATTAGTATACCAGAACAGTAATAGCCTTTTAGGATCATCTACACCTTAACTCTGTCTATACCTGTTTCCAGAGTATCTAAACCAGGTTTTGATTCCAAAATTAACACTGTCTAATTTTCGTGCATATGTGTGAACTGCTGTAGTCAAGTTAGATATTTAACTCCTTAGTTGGAATATTTTTTCATGATTAAATCCTTGATTTTTAGCCTTACTTACTAAAAGCAAATGTTCATACCTGTTAGCAGTAGAAATACCCACAACACTGACAAATAAGGCTATCAAAGACCAGCTATGTGTTTGCAAATTAATATGCAATTGAAGAATTCTCCAATGTAAAACACTCAGAATAAAGTGAAGATTGCTGAGGAACATTAACTGAGGACCAGATTCAATATAAAAGGACTTTCCAGAGACCCTTACAGAGTAATGAAAATCTAATCCAAGTGGACAGTTGCATAAAAACTTAACAACTCAGTAAGTTCTTAATACACTTGAATTGGGTAAGTTATTTGTCACTGTGCACTTAACGATTCTCAAGAGCCTGGAATAGTTTAACAGCAGCAATACAAAAGATGTCAGCTAGCAAAGCCAAACCACTACCGACATGAGATATTTCACTGGTCTCACCACAAAGGCAGTTCGGTTTTCAAACAAGGAGTAGAACTTGCATGGTATTTAAGCTCCACCAGACTGAGCACTGATTGTGTTGAACTTGCAGAACTCTGAAAAACGTGGGTGTTCTGGAATCCAGCTGCAGCAACACAGGTATGATATTTTCCATCACTACGAATTTTTTTAAAGTGAATTCCTAGCTCTCTTACAGAATAACAGAATAAGCCAAGTTGGAAGAGACTCACAAGGATGATCGAGTCTGACCCTTACCCCAGCACAGGACCATCCCCAAGAGTCACACCATGTGCCTGCGTTACCTCTCCTCCTCTCCAATGATTCATTGTACAAAGGTAACTTCTGGCAGTTAAGACCTAATATTGTAACTGATGTTTCACTCACTGATATACTACTTCAGATCTTTTAAGTACATTATGCCTGAATTAAACCAGGAAAAATTAATAGTTCCTGACATGATTTTACTGGACTGTTTCCTCCAGCTAAAACAACACAAATTCTGCTGACATTAGAAGTCTGGAATATTAGTTCACTTAATACCAGCCTCTTACATTTAATGTTTCTGCAAGAAAAATTGGGGTTTGCATGTTTCCATTCATATACACAGATAACTGTAGTCACAATAGAGTTATTTGTGTTTTTTGACAAATGAGTAAATTCAGATGCCCACAAGAGCAAAGTGGGAGAATCACTTCCTTTGACCATGACCCTTGGTCATGTTTCTTTTGATGCAGCCCAGAACACAGCTGGCCTTCCAGGCTGCAAGTGCACATTGTCTAGTCATATTGAATTTTTCATCAAAAAACACCCCCAAGTCTCTCTCTTCAGGGCTAGTCCTGATCCATTCTCCTCCCAGCCTGTCCTTGTGCTTGCGATTGCCCCAACCCAGGTGCAGGACCTTGCACCTGGCCTTGTTGAACTTCATGAGATTCCCATCGGCCCACCTCTCAAGACTGTCAAGGTCCCTCCAGATGGCATCCCTTTCTCCAGCATGTCAACCACACCACACAGCTTCGTGTTGTCAGCAAATTTGCTGAGTGTGTGCTCAATCCCACTGTCCATGTCACCAACAAAGATGTTAAAAAGTACCCATCTGTTGAGAGAAAGGGTTAAAAGTGGAAGAATGGCAAAGAAGGAAACACAGAATATTCCGAGTTGCAAGGGACCCACAATGATCAAGTCCAGCTTTAAAGTGAATGACCCATATGGGGATCAAACCCACCAACTTGGTGATATTAGCACCACGCTCTAACCAGCTGAGCTAATCTCAGGGTTGCAGCTGGGAATGCCAAGGTCTGGAGAATAACAGTGTAGGAAACCCTATATATTATGTCTACTGCTGTTTGTCCTCTGTCTGTTTTGAGAAGTGGAATTTCTGCATAGAGACAACATAGGTGTTTTAAGAGACTTAGAGGCACTCTCATGGACATGCTTGAGCTCCCTGTTTTAAGAGAGAGAAGATTAAAGCTCAGAGATCATAACAATCACAGAGGAGATCACAGCATGGTGGTAAACTACACCATCACAGACTCTTGATAAATGGGTGCAAACAGGAGGCCTGCCATCTACTAGAATTGATTCTTAATAAAGAATAAAAATCTGTTTTCCATTGTTCTGTTCACATAATTCTGTGTGTAGCCAAGAGGGAGTGCTAGTCATTACAGTTTCAGTTTAAAATCAGCAATAGATTGTATACTAGTATGCAGTATCATTTATGAAATAGCCTGTGGCTGAGTGGCCTCACTTCAGCAATAGGTAACCTTAGTTTAGGGTCATTTGCAAAGCTTGGTAAAGAGCTTCATGTACAAAACCCCAAACCATAATCCCTAAACCATACAAAGTAGCATCATAAGTTCTACATAGCAGATATACTAAAAATAAGTACTTTATCAATCCCCACAGGCTAAGGCCTGACTTTAGGTTAGGACTGGTTGCATTTATTACTTCCAAAAATGGCATTAGTTGCAAGCTAATGCAAATTAGGCTGAACAGGTAGCAAGTTCTCTTGTCAAAGCAAATGCAGAAGAAAAAAATCTAACATCAATCCCTACTCCACACATACTTCTTTCCTTGTTTACTATGGACTCTGAAACCCTCTCTTCTGTCTTCTGAGCCTCCTCCTTGCTAAATATCTGTAACTGTGAACCCATCTTAAGAAGATTCAAATGTGTGAAGTTTTTTTTCTATTTTACTTAAATAAACCTTGCTGCTACTAAGGAGTAAAGCAAACTTCTACAGGAAAAAAAAAAAAAAAAAAGGATGTGGCAGCAAAACCTTTTTCCGTTCTACTACCAAAAAAAAAAAAAAAAAAATCCATGCATCACTTTAAAATGCTCTTACATTAATCTCATTACTATCCTTGCAAGTAAAATACTCCACTCATTTGTTACACTACCATATCCCAGGGAAAAAAAGCTTTAAGGAAGAATGAAAACAATAGAAAAACTAAAACATAGTCACAAGAAGCATTTCCACTGTCTGTGAAAGGCACTCCAAAATGATCTGTCTGGTCATGAAATGAAATTTCCTCTTTGAAATTCATTAAGTAAGACACTATCAGCCCAATCCTGCAATTCAGACTCAGGCAAAACTGTCATTGACATCAGTGAAAGCTTTGCCTTTATGAAAAAGCGAGAATGGATTTCAGGACTGGAACCTAGTTGTGTTTCATTTCATTACCATCTTGTTTCACAAACAAAAACCCCATTAAAATCAGAATAATATTCTAATCTAAAGGAAAAACTGCACATCCACAGAACACAAACCAAGGATGGTATGAATTGCACTGGAATTTTATTGTGGCCTTTATTTTAACTTTCCATTAGACGTCAGGACTGTGCAGGAATCAACATATATTTTCTTTATGAGTGTTGGCTTCTCTCAAAGTGATTTATGAAAATAGATCTGCTGCTAGAAGTGCTGTAGGGTAGACAGAAGGTTGCAGGGAAAATGCCAACACACTAAACAGACTAAAGAAAAATAGACAAGAACAAAGTATAAAACAAAGCAGTATAGGAATACTCAAGTATTTAATATTTTCTTAAGATCTTACAAACACAGAAGAAGCCACCCTGTTTATACTCAAGGAAAGAAAAAAAACCCTCAACAGACTAGCTATTGCATCAAAAGGGCTTTCTTTCATAACTCTGTTAAATTTGAGAATAGGGACCTTCATTTTTCTCTTACTCTTCAAGAGTTCCTGTTTTGCATATGAGTCACTTTTCCAGTATGATTCCTTAAAAGAAAAAAACAAAGAAAATTTAATAAGTCCGAAGGCATAGAATCACTTTTAAAGGTTAGCAAGTAACTTTTTGCTAAATATGTCTGTTTGGAAACATGCTCATTAAAACAGAAAAGTTCATAAATTTAAAGAATACATTCACTTTTCACTTCAAAAAAATATAGATATATTTGAATTATCTCTTGGAGGCAGTTCTCCTCTTTGGACAGGCTTCTAAGTAAATATTTCAGTCCTTAGTACTGTTTGATGTTCAATATTTTTTTTTATGTCTTAGATGTATCTGTTTCCACCATGTATTTTTCAGTGTCTGCTGGAGGAGGGGAAAGAATAGGGCTTAAGAACAGTCTGATATTTTCAGAAGTTATTTGATCACGTATAAGTGGATTACATTAAGATTCAGTACATGAAGACACCAAATAGTGATTTTAATAAATTTTTAATTAATATCTTACACATCAAACTACAAATTTTTTTGTGTATTGCAAGGTAAATTGAGACAGTTTACATTTTCAGGGCATAGCTTCCCCTCTTGTTTCATTACTTGGATGTGCTATAGAGGGTGTGCTCTCCCAGGGAATTCTTCTACAATACACTGTAAAGTAGAGCCATCTTAAGGTAACAACATTGGAGTAAACAAAAAATCCTCACTGCTATCAATTCTAAGTTGTTACTGGGCAAGTAGAACCTTTAATAAAATGTTTTTCCATGCAACTCATAGAAATCATCTCAACAACTATGTGCCTTTCAGCATCTGTTCAGCCAAGGAGTACCTTAAAGGCATTTGTGTGTTACATTGTTTGACCTGAGACGTGTTGCAGCCTTTATCCTTGGAGATATTCAAAAGTTAAATGGATATGGTCCTAGGTAACCTCCTCTACATGACACTCTTCGAGTAGAGGGGCTGGACCTGACGGCTTGCAGAGGTCCTTTCTGGGATTCTAGGATTCAGTGGTAAGTTTTAAATGGGATAAAATGTGATCCAGTATCTGGATTTCTGATCTTTTTTTCCTATTGAAATAAACCACTGGGAAGCAACTTCTTAGTTTTTCTAGTTTGATGTGTACTGTTTTCCTATATTTTTTTAAAATACATATTTATTTATTTCTACAAAATGACCCTGATCTTAACTGTTTAAAGCACAAACCTCAAAATATGAGCAAAGAAATCTTAGTCATGTGAAATCAATTTTTGGAAAAATATCTACTCAAAATTATTGTTTTTACCAAGAAAAAAGAAATAGACACCACAAAAAACCCCCAAACAAACAAACACCTTTACAGTACCAAAAAATCTCCTCAACCCTCTTAAGCCTAGTAAGTGTCCTTCATCCCCACTACAACCCACAAGGTACAATTATTCAGCTTTTGTCGGGTAGAGAATCCATTCAATCCTTCTAAGATTGTAAAGAATTCACTATAAGAGTGGTAAGGTACTGGAACAGGTTTCTCTAAGAAGTTGTGGATGGCCCATCCCTGGAAGTGTTCAAAGCCAGATTGGGTGGCAATTTGAGCAACCTGGTCTAGTGGAAACTGTCCCTGCCTATGGCAAGTCAATTAGAACTAGATGATCTTTCGTGTCCCGACCCAAACCATTATATTATTCTATGAACTATGTGACCAGCATCTTAGTATTAATTCTTGAAACAGTGGTCAACCAATTCCTATTTGGTCTGTTTAGCCAAATAAAAGCCTACCTTTGTGTATTATGTTAATGAGTGCGAAGAAATTTCTTCTTATGGGAAGCATAAACACAGGAAATCAAAGGATATTGTTACAAACCAGCCCAGTATTTCACTGCACAGTTATTAAACTCTTACAATTAGATCCACTTCCAATAGCGCTGAATACCACTCAATTATTTTCAATATGCTTCACAGCCCTGGAAATTTTTTATGTTTTGCTAAGACTGCAGGTCTGTTCTCCTGTTCAGGAAGAGGGAAATCAGATTTCAGCTACCAAGATGAGAATTTGCTTTATTGCTGTTACAGTCTTGGAACTGGGAACTGCAGTACCCCCTGCAGCAGGTGAAGATCTGCCAGTCTTGGTCATTTTGTAAGTTTGACACCATTTACCTGTCAGTGATAAGCTGTGACTTTATCTAGAAGTACTGCTACAAAGCTTCTGTTTCTACTCAGACAGCACAGATGCTTCTCAGCCAACAGCCTTGACCAAGTACCCTGCTAAACACATCAGAGAAGTCATTTAACACCCTATCGTTTGAAAGGGATTTTACAAATTCATAGCAAAGTAACAGCTTTCCCCCTTACATACTACTTGGTAATTGGTAGTTAGGCAACACAGTGTCAGTAATCTCAAGTGCAACACCATATGTCATATCTTTGTTAGAATTAGCAGTAACAACAGATAAACACAATCTCTAACATGCACAAGTTCCTGAGCACACAGGGAGTCAGTACACATGAATTTTTACAGGCTGTGAAGAAGTCTCTCCAAGGTCTTGGTGAAATAATACATTAAAACTCATTTACACTATCCATGAAGGAATTAAAAAAAAAGTGAGGACCTTTAGGGTTTTGCTTACATTTTGCTCCCTCTATCCCTTCACTGAAAACCCAGTGACACTGTACTGGGAACTTTCTTCATCGATCTCATAAGCCATGACAAATTGAAGGATCTTTCTTCTTTGGGTAAGAAAGTTTTGTGAATCTGGTAGGTTTTTGGTTACACTAAAAAATTTTATTTGTGAGAAGGTGTCAAAGAAAAGAAGAACTCAGTCCATCAAACAGCAGTTCTTCTAGATTAAGTAAAACACATTCAGCAGCTTTCAGTTGCTGTTCAGCTTTTCCATTAGACTTTTTCCTATTAACTACTGGATGCTAGGTAGACCTAAGAAGGGAACTGCCCTACATTTATGTAAAGCCCATTCATGTCTCTTCTTTCTGAACATTTAATTAGAAACATATGCAAATATTTATATTTCCTCAACAGACTATCTTCATATTTAGCAGAAATTCATACACACATACTCTCCCCAAAACAGGAAGTTGAAAAGAACAGTCATTACTTATTCAACTTCTGTTTTCCACTGGAGAAAAAGTAACACCTTAGATGAGAAAAAATATTGAAAAAGCTAGTTACTTCCCTGGTCAGTCACCTTGGCAAATACAAGGACACTTCTTTCATGTCTATTTAGTATTCTCCATAGTTTGGTGCAAAAACAACACAGTACAAATTAATTTTCAAAAAGTAAAAGATACAAAAATATCTGGAAAATCCTCTGGTACTGAAGGTTAAATTGAGTCCCATATGGTCCCTCATGATTAAGTGGTTTTTTCACTTCACAGGCTGCATTTGTATGCCACTCTCAGGCTTTATCTAGATTCACTTCATCTCAAGAAAAGATTTTTAAATCTCAGTTATTTTTATGACCTGGTAAGATCTAGTCAACATTACCCTAGCAGAATGGCCCTGTCTTAGAGCTAATCAGCTAAAGGAAGTAGTACAAGCTTTTCCATAAACAAATAGATCCAAATCACAATGGGCAGTTTGCCATTTATTTCACTATCTGGAAAGCAAATTATCTCAGATAAGGTAAATCAATCACTACTAGTCATAAGATACAGTTGATTTTGACAGGTCAGTAAAAAAAGAAAAAGTCATATTTCAAAACTGTTCTCTTAAGACAAGGAAAAATTGCTCTAACCTCAGCAGTAAACACAAACCCTTCAGAAATCACAAACAAGAAGCATCTACATCTGAAAATGTTCAGCATGAGACCCAGTCCAATACAAATTGTAAAAGCTACCTATTCCATAGGAATCACGGAAAAACCCAGGTTGGAGGGGACCTTGGTAGATCATCGGGTCCAGCATTTCTTGGGAAAGAGAACGTACATGAGATTATTTAGCACTTTTCCAATTATATCTTGAAAATCTTCAGTGATGAGGACTGATGATGATGATTACATCCCTGAGGAGGCTGCTCCCAGTATCCTAATACTTTATAACAAGGTATTTACAGCATTCTGAAATTTCTCCTATTTGCTGCCTTTCAACAAATAGCAGATTTTAAAAAGAAAAAGACATTCAGTTTTTGTAACATCTTTGCCTGCAATAGTTGTATCTTAAAAACATTTCTGAGTGCTATACTGAAAAAGGAAAAGTGAGCTACACCAAACCATCTTCCTTGCTGCATTCCAACGTCTGTTGAGATAAGCTCCTTGCATGTATTTTCAGAGCAAATGTTTCAAAGAACTGAATTTTGCCTTTCTTGTGACTGGAAAGAAATTCTGGCTCACTGTAATACCAACTTCCAAATGTTTCATGATATCCTGGAGAAATTTATTTCCTGCCCACTGGCTTTGCAAGATGCCTACACTGTATTTAACTTCAAAAAGTCATTTATATGTGCAACCTTCCGATAAAGAATATTATGGCTAACTACTGCCAATAGACAGGAAGTAGCTTTGTTATTAACTCTGGTAACTCAATTTTTCCATTTTACATTTGCTTCACCTAATGGCCTTCACTTATTTGAAGCAGATTCCCACAGGTATCTAGACATTCATGATAATGAGAAAACATTTTTCTGAATAGTCCAAAATTTACTACCTTTAAGAAAGAACATTGTGAAAGAAGGGTCATGCTGCTTATATAGAATTCAAGGTTTTTTTTCAAAGCTTGATCTCAATTTTAAATACAATCATTGAAATAAAACACAATGGTAAAACAACAGCCAGGATAAAGCTAAATACATTTGTAAAGCCTTCCTCTGCACTCTGCATGGACTACATCATTATAACAAAAATGCTTTGCCTCATGTTTTAATATTGAAAGAAAAATAGTCATCATAATCTGAAATAATCAGAAATAATTAGAAATAATCATAAAGCCTGGATTCTTGAGAAACATTGCTCAGATATTTGGAACAGAATATGTTTAATCTTACTTTTCACTGACATCAGAGCTTACTCCAGCTAGTCACAATCTTTGTGAGATACTGAAACAGACTGTAAAACAAGTAAACAACTTACTGAGGAAGTGGAACTGGAAGCCTGAGGAAGTAGAGAATTGAGATGCTTTCAAGAATCCAATATGAACAGGATTTTGTTTATACATATTTTGTATTGACACTTTTTTAAGAATGCAGAGCATAGTTATTTCCCTTTTAGTGAAAACAGAGTTCCTGACTAATGTCAAAATTTTTCTTACTATTGCTGCTGAATGCTGTTTAAACTAAGTGGAGGTAGCCGTTGTCTTTTTCCTAAACGTGTTTTGCTTTGTTGCCTTATCTGCTGACAAGGATGTCTTAAAAGCTTCAACAGTTCCACCTTATATAAAGGCTTTTGATGAATGAGATATTTTTGCCAAGAAGTTTCTATACAGCAAAAATATATAGGACCTTCCTCTAGCAGAAGTATCTTGACATTCATGAAAAATTTTCAGCAGGTCAAGTCTACCTGAAAATCTCAGGGATGGGATTTCTTCTTTACATCCATCATTGGGGTTTTACTCAACAAGCTGGATGTACTCCCACATCTCCATTCAGTCATTCAACTATGCCAAGTAGATAAAGAACTTTTATTTTCATTTTAGACTTTGGAAAGAAAAAATGAAATAGCAATACCACATAATGGATTTTGAAAATAACTATACATGTTCTGTAGATTAGAGAACACTACAGTCTCCAAAGGATTTGGAGACACTTTGGTTTTTCAGAGAAATAAAAACCCAGTTCCTCTGCTGACTTTTATATTTAATTCTACTTCCCTAAAAGAGGTATGAAGTGGTGCCACAGAGACAAGAACAGAACTGTTGACAGCATCAGTTTCTATCTGTACTCCCAAAGACTGCATTCTAACCCTACTGAGGCCCAGAAAATGCACAGTAGCTTAATTTACTTTTTGCCTTTACTGCATTCCTTCTCCCTGGGTAATAGGCCTCATATTGTTAGATATCCTAATTGCTGAACTGACATGCTCCATTTGTAATGTAAGGCTATTTATATTTGTATTGCAGTTTTTCATCCAACATCTTTTGTTCCAAAGAACAGGTCACAAAAATCCACTATAGGATTACTCATCAGCCAGATACTATCTAAGTTCTGTACATTTATATCTCCAGACTGAAAGTATGAATCACACTTCAACATCATTTCTGCACATAGACCACAGCTCCCTATCATCAAATATGAATTAATTTGAACTTGATCCATCAGGGTCTCATCTGTTCCAAGATCTCACACTCAATAGAACTACAGGCATATGTCTCATCTGTGTCTTTCATCTCCTGGGCTGACATTTCTTTTAAAAAAACCCTTGTTTTGATGATAATTTCAGCAAGAAGTACCTTTGCTGAGAAAAAAGAAAGGAAATACCACCTATATACAATTGAAACAGTGATGACAGATTGATCTTGTTAATTCTTCCAGTATCTCTGGAGTTATGCAGGGTTCAAACTGAAACTTAAGTATTAAAAGACGTACTAAAAATAAACTCCAATTTCACCATCTTTTTTATGATTTCAACTGAATCTGAATTTTTATGTCTGTATCTGTGACTAAAAAAGACTTACTTCAAGTTCTGCCTCTCCTCAAAAAAAACTAAGGTGTAAAATCATATAAGGAATATTATTCAAAACAAAGATAGTTAATACTCCAGATAAAATTTCAGCTGATATATAAGCAAAACCAAGGCGTTGTCCAATGAAACGAGTTGCTTAATTGAGCAAAACCCCATCAGTCCTCTCTGTCCTGAAAGAAACATGTATAGTAGTTGTTCTCCAGCTTGTTGTCACTCTATTTTCCTGCAGTTTATATAAATTATAAATTCCTTTTATTTCCTGCCTCACAGACAATAGAGTCAGGATGAGAGTTCTCCATGCCTCATCTCTTCTGAAAAGGAGAGAGACAAACATGGAGTGATAAACTGCAGAAGAGTTGGAGAATGTCATCCTTGTTTTCCTCCTCCCATTGGTTGTCATTTCCAGCAGTACACCTGAGTCACCTGAAGCTATGAGTTATTCCAAACTCTCATAACAGAAGTGAATCAAAAATCAGCCAACACAGACTGTTGAACAGTGCTGAAGACCACACCAGTAAGCACTGCATGGACCCAACTCTCTTAGATAAATGCCATCAACACTAAAGTGTTTAAATATGCACACTTTAAATCTTTATCTGAGATCAAGCTGCACTCATAGGAATGTGCTAATTAAATCTTCTCTTCTCCATAAAAGGAAGAAATTACTCTATCTTGACAAGTAAATAACACATAATTTTTTTTAAAAAATCTGATTAAGAGGAGTGGTTGAGAGTCAAAAAGATGTCCCTGAGAGTTACTTCAGGATATACAGACAGCCTTCTAACAGACAGAAAGGACGAAGTGGCTGAAGTAACGCTGTCTGCATAAAAGGTAAGATAAATCATAAAATAAAATTTTATTTTTCCTTGAGAAGATTTTAACATCCCAGATGGGAAACAACTAAATACAGCTTCATCAGAATCAGCAGTTTTATCTTAAGTACCACGTCCCTCTGTTCCAAATGAAATTCTCTGAGGTGTGAGGGCACGCAAACTACATCTTTGGGGAGTGTGTGTGTGTGTGTATATATAGAATATGCATCCTTGTCTTCTTCTATAAGTCAACCAAATAATGTTTTGCCAAAAAAAAATTAGAAGCAGTTGCCAGGTAGAGATTGCACATATGAGCTGGTTTTCCTTATTGATGTAAATGCTCTATTTTTCAGTCATTCCTACAAGTAGCAAAAGATGGAAAATCTATTTGTCTGGCGTGTGTGGTATGGGGTTTGGGGAGGTTATTTTTGGTTGTTTGTGTGTTTTGTATTGGTTGTGGTTTGTCTTCTATTTTTTTGAGATGTGTTTTCTGTTAGTTTGGTTTGGGGTTTTTTTTGGTTACTTTTTTAAACTTCACAGTAAACTCCATTTGCAGTAAAATGCATTCCCACCTCCAAATTAATTCCTCCCTGTTATCTGCCAATAACAGATTGCCCCCCCTCCCCCAAAGGGGGCCAATAACCACAAGATTTCCATGCATTCAGAATACATCCATGAAGGCCATTTAACAGTGTTTGTAGGGAATACAAGCAGATCATAATTTCCCATTGCTCAGGCATTTCAGTCAAAGCTTGCTTTTATGGGTAATCCATCTACTTGATCTAGGAAAGCCAGTTGACGTAATCTCTTTGGACTTCAGCAGAGCTTTTGATATTGTCTCTCATAGTATCCTTCTGGAAAAAATGTCCAGCATATGACTGAATAACCAACCATGTCAGTTGTCCTATGGAGAAGACAAAAATGACACACTGACACAAATATCTATTTTACAAGAGTGCAGTCTTACCAAACTACTTGGTGCTGTCTTTGGGGCCACATCCATTCCCTTACAATCAGAATCATCATTTTCTGCCAAAACAGAAAGCAAGGGGGAAATAGCTCCTATCTATATGAAAAGAGCAAAATGATTTGCATGTCAACTTTTTTGTACTTCAGAAAAGCTTTTGATACTGTCTTTCACAGTATTCTGCTTGACAAAAGATCCAGTACACAATTAGATAACCATGTTGTGCGATGAGAGAACAACTGGGTCAGGCACAAAGAGTTATAGTGAATGGGGTAACATCTGGCTGGCATCCAGTCACCAGTAGAGTTCTACAGGGCTCCATCCAGGGGAAACCCTGGTTCTGTGTATAAAATGGGGAAGAGAGGCTGGAGAACAGCACCGCAGAAAGGGACCTGGAGGTCTTCATCAATGGCAAGTTGAATATGAGTCAGCAGTGCCCTGGCAGCCAGCAGAGCCAACCGTGTCCTGGGCTACATCAGGCAAAGCATCACCAGCCTGTTGAGGGAGGGGATTTTCCTGCTCTGCTCTGCACTGAAGCAGCCTTATCTTGAATATTGTGTGTAGTTTTGGACAACACAATGTAAAGAAAGACATTAAGCTACTAAACAGTCTCCAAAGAAGGGTAATGAGGGTGGTGAAGGGTCTGGAGGGGAAGCTGTATGAGGAGCAACTGAGGTCACTTAGTCTGTTCAGTCTGGACAAGAGGAGACTGAGGGAAGACCTCATCAACGGTCTTCAATATCCACATGGGGGAAAGCAGAGGGTCAAGCATTGATCTTTTCACTCTCGTGAACAGTGACAGGACTAAAGGAAAAGGCATGAAGCTGTGTCAGGGGAAGTTTAGGCTAGAAAATAGGAAAAGGTTTTTCACCCAAAGAGTGGTTGGGTTCTGGAACAGGCTCCTCAGGGAAGTGGCCACAGCACTAAACCTGTCTGAGTACAAGAAGCATTCGGACAACACTCTTGGGCACATGGTGTGACTCAGGGTGTCCTGCGCAGGGCCAGGAGTTGAACTCAATGATCCTTATTGGTCCCTTCCAACTCAGCATATTCTATGATTCTATGATAATTTCCAAACTTCAGTAAGGTCAAAACTATTAGATAGATAGGAATTTGCCATCTTGCCAACACACAGGGATCTCTACTTCACTTGTCCTGTTTTGTAGATGTAGAAAGAGTTTTTCTTCTGAAGTAACTAGGCATTTTGATGCTACAAGTACTGCAATATGAGCATGTAAAGCTACAGATTTTCATTGCCCCCCCCTTTCTTCATGTCTAACAGCATCCTCAAGGAGATTAGAAACTTTAGAAACTGTTAGCTTCAGATTCATTACCTGAATTATTAAAATTACAGCAAAATGCAACATATGGAGTCTGTGTTGTAACTGTGTCATGTAAAAACGTCCTCTGAAATACCACTCTGAATGAACTTACACCTGTTTGATTACAGAGTAGGGCACACTTCCTTCTCCATGGGGCAGTATCACAGGGTCCTTCATGTGCCTATGCTTTGCAAACACTTTTTCAATGACAAAGTGTATATTTTCTGAGTACGGAAACACATGCAAGACCTAAGTAAGTGGGAGTCTGAGAGTAAAGGTCCTCCTCCATTTCCCAGCAGTTATCCTCTTGAAGTGGTTACATTAATAAATCCCCTACATAGTTTTATCTAATAATGTAAAATCTTCATGAGGGCACTGTCATTCTTCACATTAGGAAAACATTTGTTTAGTAAAGCCTTTAAATAGAAATCTCAGTTCTACCATGATTTTATATTATTTAATGAGTTTACTACAAGTGAAGGAATGAATGCACTTCTATAAATTTTACAGGCAGTGCCTGCTGTTTTCTTTAAGTTAGTTCACATATTTTCTTTATTAATAAATGAAATAAAGTCTTAAGTTCCCTATCAGCTTTATACCTATATCTGAAGCAAAATTCAGGGTGTGTTTGACTAAAGATGCACCCAAGGATGTTACTTATTGTATATGTACATTACATACATACAAAATATATACTTCACTAAAAAGACAACATATTTTTATGATTCACAGTCATTTTATATTTCTGAAGTCTTTTAATTTATATTGCAATTATGCCAAGAAAGGTATTTAAAAATTCTTTGTCTCCACTCCATGATAACATAAGAGAGATAATAGGAAATAAACACTTGAAATCGAGCTTAAATATTTTCAATCATTAATTCAAAGTGAAACTTTAATATTTCTTTTGAACCTTATTTCAGACGAAACTTGATGCTATGTCATATTTCAACATATGCAGTATGTGTATTATGCATGTCACAAATACACATATCTGATTCAGACCATGGAATACTTAATAAAACAGAGAGGAAACAAAACACTATCTAAGTCTAAGACTAGCTAAGTCTGTCACATCTCTCCTCCATCTACACCTTTACAGTATTCAGAGCAGGATAGTCATTCCAGCCTCCTTTAAGCATCTAGCTATCACTCTAACCTCCTGCTGTTGAAGCAACTAGAAGCACAGAGTTCAGATTTTCTGTAATTGGATCATCCAGGAACAAAATAATTGCTATACTGGACCAGAGAGGAGCTAGCAAAGATAAGCCAAAAGAAAGGCAAGTTTTCTGTTTCTTATTTTTTCTTATTCACTTAAATGATGTTATGAGCAAATTCAATGAGATTCATTTGGTTTTAGATGCTTTAAAGGTGAGATGCATCACGTGAATGACCATATATGTGTAGGAAATGCTGACTGCTGAATAGAGATTTTAAATCAAAATTTACTACATCTAGATAAACAATTATCTGTTTCATAACAATGAAGAATACACTGAAAATGAGATTAATATATTTGAGGTGAAAGCCTTTGATTATAGTGCATTTAGAGAGGAAAAACCACTTTCTCTAACACTTTATATTCCAGAACATACAAGTTATGGAAGCAGCAGCTAACCCTTAAATCTGTGGTATTTTGAGACACATAAAAAGAAACAAGATTTTTAATATTGTTTTTTGTTAACAGCTTAACCTATAACTCATAAAACTCCTACCAGAAAAAATACTTATGAAGTCACATCTTAAGGAACAAAACAAGACATATTTAATCGGAGCTACTTTGTATTCACTGTCTGATAGAGAGCCATTACTGAAAAAACTTCTTCACTATGACATTAACATATTCTGTCTTAAAAAAAAAATCCACCTTTAGAAATAGGCAAGCTATTCTCTGCAAGATGCAACAGTAATGTGCCAAATCCACAAGCACAATAGTTTTCCTCTGCCTTTCCTCTTAAAGGATTACAATGAAGTGTATATATGATCAAGCCAAAGATTACTTATTGGATATGCATACTTGCAGGCAGAATTCCACAGATATCAGATTCACAGATCAGGTCAGGACAATCATCTTCACAGCTCTATAAAGATAGTTATTGACTTTGAATCATATCCAGCTATACAGTTTCTTATCAGTAGATAAGAGGACTTTGAGTTCAATAAGAGCATTTAAATAATTGCTTGTGCACCAAATTTAGCTTAAAACCCACATTTTGTATAAACCGTTATAAAATATGTGTTCAACCAATTTCAAACATCAAGTATTTCATAGCATCATTTAGAGTCATAGCATCATCACTCTTAAGAATCCTACCATAAACCAGCACTGAGAAGTCCACCCCCAAACCACATCCCCGAGTGTCACATGTACACAACTTTTAAATACTTTCAGGATTGTACCTCCACCACTTCCCTGAGCATTCTGTCCCAATGCTTGACAACCATTTCAGACAAGAAATTTTTCCTAATATCCAAGCTAAAACTCCCCTGACACAATTTGAGGCTCTTTCCTCTTGTCCTATTGTTTGTTACTTGGGTGAAGAGACCGACTTCCACCTTGCTCTACAGGAGGGGTAGCTATAGAGAGTGATAAGATTAGCTTAAGTCTCTCCTTGTCCCCAGACTGAAAAACTTCACCTCCCTCAGCTGCTCCTCATCAGATTTGTGCTCCAAATCCTTCACCAGATTTGATGCCTTTCTCTGGGCACCCTCCAGCACCTCAATGCCTTTCTTGTATTGAGGGGCCCCAAACAGAACACAGGACTCGAGGTATGGCCTCACCAGTGTTGTAGTGCAGCTAGTCACACTATCCAATGCAATCTAGCATTTAATATTCTCAAAACTATGTGCTATATGCATTTCTCTTTAAAGCTCACGTGCTGAAGAACAGCCCTGCAGGCTGCATGTGCCAGTCCTAGTGAAGCAAGCCTCACAAGGTGGACAGACTTTTCTTAAAACATAAGTCAAACAAGTCATCTCGAGAAACAGGTGAATTTCATTTGTTCCCATTTCCTAATATTAAAGAACTCTGTGCAAAAAGTGCTTGACACAGTTTTACCATTACTGAAAATTTATGCTCTCAAGAGTTGTATGATGTTTTCAAATTATATTCCCTTAAGTTATAACCACATGATGCACTTACCCTTTCCTCCTTTCCAGAAGAATGAGGCTAGAAAAAAAATAGTCATTAAAAGAATGGCCAAATAGTTAGTTATACTAAGTGAATCAACAAAGCAGGAGTATCTGTATAGAACCACATCTCTCAAAGCTTTCCTAGACCCCCTCCCCATATAAAGCAATTCGCTATGCACAAATAGAAGCTGGACAATCAGTGGAAAGAGAGAAGCACAGCTTCAAAAACAGCCAGTGGTCAATTATTGAAACAATCTTCTCCCACTGTCAAGCTACTGTCGGGCAAAAAATTACATGTACGTATCTATACACAGTCCACTGCTTTAGTTGCACAGTTGAATTTCAGAGTACGTTATGTCTGGTTTTAGGAAAGTTTCTGCACTTTGGTTGGAAGTAGTAATCTAAACAGCTTTCATTTACAATAAAACCAGAAAGAAAGACAATGCCAAACAGCTCCTAGAAATAATTTCAAAATATTGTCACAAATCCAGTATTGACTTAGAAAATGCTGTACTAATATCGACTAACAGTCATGTTACAAGACCTTTTCTATATGTACTTCCTGTCACCACATCTGTGTTTCAGCCATGAACAGCCTTAGCTAGTGATGCTTAAGTAGAAAGCATTAGATAAGAGCAAACCAAAAACTATCATCAGTTTTTTTCAGGGAGCAGAAAGAAAAAATCAAATAATTAAACATGATCCTTTTCAAATATGTGACTTACAGATACTGCAAACATGAAATAAGGAATAAGATAGTAAAAGCTCAAGTTAGGAGGCAGATTGATTTGAGAATTATTAGAATGAAATGAAACAACGGGGAAATAATAGCAGCACTGGGAGTCCAATCATCATCTGTGCCTTTTCCATACTAGTAGTCAGCTAAATGTTGTCAGCACAGCCTACTTTCCTCTTAGTACTGCCTCTTTTCCTCTGCACAATATGCTTCACACTGAAAACTGGAATAAAAAGAGAAAAATTACAAGAAAGCAGAGACTTTCTTTAAGAAGTACACAGCTGCAGCTATAAAACAGCTGAGCCAGCCCACTAGTACCCAAAATCAGAACAGGATTTTTCAATATTTGAAGTCTTCCCTAGAATTTATCAGACAAGCACATTACAAAGAAACAGCAAGCCATCAACCACGTTAAATGCCCCTATCTTAAAAATTATTACTGTATGTGGTGGGTCCCTGTATTCAAAAAATACTCATAAAACAAAAATAAGGGATACAAAGAACCATATTCCTGAGGAACAAACAGCGGTCCAGAGACAGGAAGCATTGCATTAAAAAAAACCCAAACAACCACGACAGCAACAACAAAAAAGCCCCTCCATAAAACCATCTGCTAATTACTTCTCTGGGTACCTATACTTCTTCAGCTGCTTGATACATCAGAAAAGCATATCTGATCTGTCCTTCCTTATGTAAAGAAAGAAGCACTGTCTGAATCCAGGTTTTTTTGTTAACTTGTTAAGAGCTTAATTTAATTCATCCACTGAACGTCTGATTCTACCTGCAGTTGCATTAGCCACTGCCTGGAGTGTGAAATAGAGCAAAGTGGTAAGGGCTACTATTGGAGAGAAATAATCTGGAAACACATTTACACACACCCCAAGTGTAGAGACTTTTGCAATATTTTATTATCAAAAGTTTTTCTCAAAACTCCTCTTTTATAGGGGACAAATACATTTTTGTTTTAGTATGCTTTTGAATTTCAAACATGTTTTGTATAAACTGCTTAAATGTTTTTTGTCACTTTGATGTGACACTTATTAAAGTTTAGAAAAGCAGTATACATCAACAATAAATTGTATAGGCCCGGTGTGCCTATATGAACAGCATATCAGCATTAAAATCAAAAGAACAACATACATAAAGTCATATATTTTTTTACTATACATTTCTGCATTGATAAATATGTATTCACACAATTAAAAAAACTAAATTCAGTCAGACATATCAGGTTGTTTAATATTTCTAGTTTGAAAACTAGATGCAAAGCTGTACCATTGAAGCTGACATGAGAGGAATAATCTAATGGAGAATATACTCTATGAGAGTTGCCGTCACTAAGATATTTTTAAAATCATCAGAGCATGGATATGGGTACAAAGCTGTATACTATGTTGCTGAGTCTTCACAGCCTGGCTTTTCGTATGATCAAAGCAGACATAAACTGCTACCACGTGAGAACAGAAGCTTTTCATACCCACTTTTCAGTGCACTTTCACAGACACTACACTTACCCAGAAGTCTACATGTTTCCAGGAGCACATACAGCAAGCTGTCAGGGAGCCACAGGGCCTGGCTGGTCCTGGAGGGAAGATGAGCTAAAGGCCCAGAGTGCAGCCAATGCAAGCCATGCCTTCTCTGATGGGATGCAGTCCCACAGCACCCAAGAAGGGTGGGCACAACCACACGACAGTAATGCTCCATCAACAGTGCCAGACACTGCAAGGGGTGAACCAGGTCCAGGAGTGAGACCCACCAAGGAGCAGCAGAAGATGAGCCAAATAGGTGAAGGAAAGGCTACATACAACACAGGTCCAACCAAGAGCAGCAGGAGACACAACTGGAGACTGACACACCCACAAGGTACTTCAGGCTGTGAATGTAGGCTCAGTCTAGAGCTGTTTTGGTGAGGTGCTGGCTCTTTTGGGGTCTCAATAAGAACGGCACTATCAGTTAGAGCTGGTTAACAAATATATTAAGTAAAAGACGGAAATAACAGATAAAGTTATTATTAGCAATCTTATGTCCCTCCTGATTTTAAATATGACTGGAGACTGCAGATGAGGCCGTGTCAGCGTCACTAGTAGCCATTAGTGCACTTAGGACCCTGACATGAGTGTACAGGATCACTGTACAAATTCCAGAATTTGAAGAAATTCTTTATATTTTCTTTTAATTTAAAAATCACTGAATCCAGTAGACTTCATGAGCATATGAAGGATCAAGATAAGCACGACATCTAAAATAAAATCTAAAAGACATCTAAAGCAAGACATCTAAAAGAAAAAATAAGATGATCCAAAACCTATGAATAGGGATATTTTTGTTTATTTTCTTTCATTAGGTTCCAAATGAATACTGCATGTGTCCAGAATATTGAAAGTTATTTTTTTAGGAAAGTACTAGGTCCACTCTCTAAAGTCCTGAACTGACTTTAAGCAGAATATTGCATTTTATTCTCATCATTTAGTTTTGAGAAAAAGAAATTCAAACTGAAAAAAAAAAGGTGAGAAAAGCTACAGGAGACAACAAGACCATGGTTTATTTGGTAAATGCATTGTCTGAGGTAAACACAAAAGAAGGAAAAGAATAATGCTGTCTAAAAAAACACAAAGAAAGACAACAAAACCACCAATCAAACAGAAAAGTGTATGTGAACTTAAAATCCGCAGGAATAAATCAGGGTTTGAAATTACATAAAAGTTTCTAATTATCAAAGCAGTGAGCTATTATCCTTCTAGGAAGAGCAAGAAAAAAAAAGAGTTAGATATTTTTACAATGTAACATACATTTGTCAAAATGTGGATGACTTTGCATGGTACAGTTATCTTCGAGAAGTGATGCCAAAGAAGAAAAATTATTTATGTGAAATTGATTGTTATTACATATGTAATTTTGAAATATCATGCATAATTGACTTTGATGTTTTACATTCTTCAATCATGGATTCAGATCAGCAACAACTTTTACAGAAAATAGAATTTTAAAGTCCAGTCGAATTCACCAAAATTAAAGGAAGATATTAACAAGTATTTTTGTCTGACTTAGAACATGAACATTTTCAAAATCTTATGAGCTATGAGATATTTTATGGTTTATCAGGATTTGATGAATTAGGACATTAAGGGCTGGGCTTACAAGGGATGAGGAACAACATTTAAACTGAAACTGGGTCTTAAGTCTGAGTTTGACTTGTTATTTTTTCAGGCTCTTTCCTCTAAACTCGTTCAGCAGCAAGTCTGAGAGTGATGCATTCACTTTCCCTGGAGGAAGTTCTCACTGCTACTCCCAAGTTTCTTTGCAAAAATATATTTATGTTTTCAATGAAGATATAATTCGCAATGTACTTAATCAGGATTGCTCATATGAACACATTTTCCAAAATCCCAAGCTATTAAGTCACTTACTGTAAAAGGAATGTACCTTACGATGTCATATTAATTAATTCTGCTCTTAAATGATCTCTTTTACAAGCTATTTCAAATTTTTCCAAGTTATTATAGCCCATTTTCTACCTAAATGGAAATGTCTAATAGGTCCATTGCTGTATTTAGTTTCAGAGACAATGTTCATTTGATATATTTTTTGAATGAGCTTCCAAGTGCAGGATTTTCAAGTAAAGTGCTGAAGAGCGAAAGTCAGGGAGATGCATAACTACACCTCAGTGCAAATGATCTAGTTATCTAAGCCCTTATATACAAGTCAAAATATGTTATCAAGCACTCATTACATGTAAAAAGTAATGCACATGAAAAGAATGTAATGTAATTGATTATCAACAAAATAATACATTTTACAACAAATTAATTAGCTGAAATAGGTCAATAGATGTCAAAATGTATTTAAGAAAAACAACTGAGGAAAAGGTGAACAAAATTAATTTGGTTTTCAGTCACAACTCTGAGAATCAGTTTCGGGTAGCAGTGTTTATAAAGTAACACCAAGCTACCAAACACAGCTAGCCCAGGTCTTACAATTTGGAATCACTTCCCAAATTGTTATAATGGATCCCCTGCAACCTATTTAGGTCATACAGGAATCCAAAGGGTTATTGAAAGTTTATATAGCTCATAAAATACTTAATAGATTTATGTCCTTTCTCTTACCTTATTCTACGTGTATTGTGTACAGTCAGTACAAACTTTGGAGCTGAGCACAGACTGCAATGAGAGAGAGAGAACAATTAGTGGGAGATTTTCCATTTTGTTCTATATCTTTAGTATTCACTCTCTCCTTGAATTCATACTTGCGTTTCTTAGCTTCCAGAACATGCTACAAAATCTGCATATTATCAAGATGGATGAGAAAAATGCTGTAAAGTATGGCAGGATAAGAAAATCTGTGTGTCCAGCTTTAATTACTTCTTTTTCCCGTACGCCTTCTGTCACTATGACTTTGCTGCATCTGTTCATGGGCACTGAGAAGTTTGGGGTTAGATGAGTTTTTTACGCTTTAATGTAAAATACTCCAACAGAAACAAAGGTAGTCCAACGCTAAGATATTTCAAAAACATCGTATCTAAACCCTGTCTCTAAGCACAAATGACACAGCCTAAAATTTAAAGCATTGAAGTGTCCTTGTGATAATTTTCCTCATCACTAGAGCTACAGATTTTCAACCATTATTAAAATGGTCTTAATCCATACTATGTATTACACATGCAAGCAAACATATTTGTAACATCAAAATCCATGGTATTTAATTTGTACATGTACAATTTGCTTCTCCATTATTTTTTTGTATACAAAACTATCCCATGGGCAAAGAAAAAAAAAAGAAAATAAACACTCAAGAAAATAGAAGGAACTGAAAGTTTCATGCTGGGAAAATGGCAGCCTACTCTGGATGCTTAAGAATTGTTTAAGAATTGTTCTGCTATGATTACAAGGAGTAATTAAATAAAAAAAAAAAAAAAAAGGACACTCACTAACTAGCAGGGATGGTCTCCCTTGGCACTTGAGCCAGCAAAACACTCACAGAGCTGCTGACTCGAGCAGAACAGCTCACTTGCTTTGAGCTAAACAGAGTTTAATGGATTGAAGACTTGATTAATAAACAGAGCTAATAGCATAGTATAGAATTAGTTTGCAAATCTTTCTGCTTTTGGTTGAACTCTGCACACAATGGTTTATGGGCATTTCTACCCTCTTTATAGAGCTCTGTTTGTTCTGTTCTTTTTTATTAAAACATAGAGAAAATACTAAGTTCCCATTGACTCTTATTATCTAACAGAAATTCAGTTTATAAGCACATAAAGATCATTTTTTCTCTAAGGCAATCAAGACACCACAGTGAACATAAACATATCAGGTACACCTACACCTCGGCACTTCTTTTTGAGTGATGACTGCTTTTGGAGTACAAAGTTACATTGTATTTATATCCTTTCTTATTTGTCTTCCTATAAAGTGAATACATACGCACACTTCCTGTAACCACAATGACTAATATTTAACAACAATTTCATATTTAAATATCAGACAACTTGGAGGTATTTTCATGCATATATCTGTTATTTACCAAAATGGGGGGGTTTCACTGAATTTTCTAATCTGTTGTCTCTGTATCAATATATTTTTCATATTCTCCTTTATATGCAGTTGATATATACATGTGATATGTTATTACTCTGAAATACACCACTCTTCTTAACGTTGGATAGGTTCTGGCCCTAAGAGTAAAATATAGACCATTTATCCGTATTTTCATTGTTCCTACTACTATAACCCACCTCCCTACAGACTAGTGTCTCATGTAGATTAGCACAGATCTAAAGATCGTGATGGATAGAACAGCTGCCATTGGAACTGGGGAACTCCATCAGAATTAAGAGAACTAAGGCTTAAGATAGAAGATGCTTGAGAAGAAAAATTATCTGAAGAAAAATACATGCAATCTGGTGCTCATACCACAGTTTGCTAAAAGACTGAAAATTTAATTAACCATGAATTAGAAACAATTTCTTTGTATGCATCCTAAAATTAAATGCAATGGCCAACATTTAAGCAAACCAAACTAAAAAGTTAATTTATTTTAGGTATCCCAAGACTTGTTGTTGAGGTAATACATTTTGAAGAATGTTATGTTACAGTCTTGAAGTGAACACCTATATTTCTTACAGAGAAAATTGTTCAGCAAATGCTCTTATATAGACTCCTCACTTTGTTTCCAGAGACTGAAACACATTGCTAAGCCTTTTCTTGCTTATTGGGGTATAGTGAACAACTAAATGTTTTCTTTTTAGTGAAGTCATTCTCATATTTTGAAATTGGCCTTTCTATTTTAGGACTGTGTTTACCGAAAAACATCTATTCTATTTGTAGTTTTACGTTTAGTAATAGGTCAAAGCCTCTAGGGTTTCACACTTGAATGAATTACATCCTGAGGAATCCTGTGTACTGAGAAAGGCAGATTAATTAACATAATCAAACATGTCTCAGTAAAACCAGTATCTAAAACTACAGTGATGTCATATCCCATCACAACACCCTCTTAAAATGCTGTAATGTTCAATCTGGCAATACAAGTGTGGTAAAGACTACATACACGAGGTCTTTACTCCTTACCATTTTGATACATGTGGTTTTCAACTGTCAGCTTGGAAGCCAATCTACTGTTTGCAAAGTCAACTTATTGCTTTTCTAAGAAAATAAATAATCCTACCTTTGTAGCTGAATATATCATTACTAAACTTTTTGGGTTTATAGATTCACAGGTTTTAACACTGCAGCCATTGTTGACTTGAACTTAATCTCAAGGTTCATCAGATTTTACCCAGTGGCTTCTGGACCAAACCCAGAACATACAGCTGACCTAGATCTAAAGACCTTAAAGGGTGATCAGTTTTGCTCCCTCTTTAGTTGTTTCCATCTTTTAATTGCTTCAAAGTAGGATTATTCTTTTTCTATTCTGAATTCATCTTTTATTATGTTCCAGTCTTGCTAATTTACTACCTCTCCTTATTTTAAAAATTACTTTCACTTCACAATTGCTTTCATTTCATGAAGGTGTCTAAAGGCTCCTCTAAACTCTTCTGGTTTTTACAAGCTGAACTTCTTTAATCTTATATTAGGAAAGTATTCCAAACTGTACTGTTCTTGCAGTTCTTTTCAGAAACCTTTCAAATCTGCCAGCTACCTTCTTACAGAATGATTATTTAAATATACTGAACCATAACATGTTTAGAACTGGTCACACTAAAATGTTAATAACAACTTCTCATGACTACCACTATGATTAGTTTGTCTTAATATTCCAGAAGAACTCTGTCACATCAAAAAGCATATTAAGTAATACTTCCATTCACATATGCACTTTGGTTTCTTGGTATGAATACTTTTGAATACCTGCTTTGTGTAAACTATGTGTTAATAAAGTGAGATATTCTATAAAATTGACCTATCTTACCTTTTGCTGAGTGCAAATATACAAAGTTTTGCAAGTATCCCCATTTCAGAGACCAAAAAAAAAAAAGTTATCTACTGTTATGATCCACATGAGGATCATCTTCTTCTAGTAACCTTAAAGCATTTTTTACTTGCAGGCTAGTCCTGGTGAACATGTCTCAAGCTCCTAAATACAAGTGATTTACCTTCAAATATACCTAAATTTTGGTTGAACTGGAGAAATAGTAGCCATACAGCCTGCTGGTTATAAGGAGAATAAGAGATTGACATTAGAATATTTTGGTGAAAACTTATTCAACATACTAGTGTTTTCTATTTGTAAAGAATGCACTTTGATGAATCTCCAATACTACTGAAAGTAAATTATACAGTTCAGCTTTGTGTGCATAGGGTATCCACATACCAGCTGTCATGTTTTGAAAGATTAACAATATTTTATGTTGTTGTTATCCGTGTATATGAGGCATATATAAGTGAACATCACTAATATTTGAGAGAGATTTATGTCATGAAGAAGCTCTGTGGATTTTTTTTTAAAACATGTGGTCAAACAAGTCTCACCTTTCACTTTACTGTAACTGACAGATGATCATGAGATACCATAAAGATCTTCTAAAGATTGGACAAAGCCGTTTGTTTGGTTTTGTATATTAAACAGGTAGGTCTACCAGTAGTGCTATGGTAAAACTAAAAAGATGGTAATTAAAAGAATAGTGAATTAAAACACTTAGGACAGTATTAGGGAGTATTTTATCAAGCCTTTGATTAAAAATGAAGTTTGCTTCTATGTTTCTAAACCTCATTGGAGTCAACAGTGTATGCTCGAGTGTTCTGTTGAACTGGAACCTTTTATAAATCAAGATGGGTTGTTTGAATTTACTCAGAAGAGAGAATTTTAATATTCAATACTATCCATAGAAAATTTTCAAAAGCTTGACAACAACAGTCTTATTTAGCAGAACAAAATGATGTAATGGCAAAGTTGCTACTTAAAGCACAAGTGAGTATATATTTTTCCCAAAAGGATTTTGAGAAGCTTGAACATTCCATATATAAAGTATAGTTTGCATTTATAATTAATAGAACTGTTCCTATTAGAAACCTGGACAGTTTGTGATGGTAGTTTTAACTAATAGCACCACAAGAAAAATGCACTTGCCTCAGTGCAAATACATGAAATGTTAGATCAATTAGTACTTGAAGTACATAATGCACAAGAGTAAACAAGTGCCTGGAGAAGCAGCCTCACTACAAACTTATTTTGAGGGGAAAGATGGGAATCAACTATTCCGAATATACTAAAGAAGTATTCCGAATATACTAAAGAAGTATTCTTCTGTAGAGTATCTGTGTCATGGTTTGAGGTAGCCCCAAAATCCAGTTCTCTAGCTCCATCCGCCCTCCCACATCTCAACCTAATATGAGATGGGTTTTTCCAGACAAAACACAACCAGACTCAAAATGGGGGAAAGGGAATATATTACAATGACTGTACAAATAAATACTATAACACATTATACACACGATCACAACAATCTCTACCATGACATATAGTATTTACAACGGATCAGATCTCTTCTCCCCTCCAAATAAAAGTCCAGGAGGGAAAGAAGGACAGATCCCTTCCAGTCCCAAAGCAGGAATCTCTTCTAGGGCAGCAGGTCTCCTCATCTCATGCATGCAGCAGTAACTGGATTGTTGTAGCTGGATCTCTGTTCAATACACACAAGGGGGTCTCCAAGCCCCTCGGCTCTCCTTCAGTCCAAGCAAAGGCCTCACCTGTGGGCTGCCAGCAGGGACCAGACTCGCGTCACCACAGGTATATCACGAAATGCAGGGGCATCTTCGTGAAAGTCCCTTCCTCAGGGGATTCAAATTCCCCTTTGCAGAGCTCCGTGCACTGTCTCAAGGCTGCTAGCTTAGCAGCAGCAGTGAGGGGGGCCAAGGTCAACCCCCCCGCGTTCCTTCTCTGTCCCGGTCCAGCTTCAGGACGCCTTTGAGCTTCTCAGCTCCTCTCTACAGTGCATGCTGCACTTCAAGGCTCTTTCAAGTAAGAGTCCATCATCTTCCTCCCTCCAGGAGGTCTCAAAGGAGTTTGGGGGGGTCTAATATCAGTTCTTACCCCCAGAACTCCGTAGTTCTGCTGCTACCTTCTGCTGCTTCCTCCGGTTCAGTTCTTATCTGCTCTGGCTCTTGTCCAGAGTCTCTGGACACTGCCGCCGCTTCTGCTCTGTCTCTGCTCACTCACAATGGAAAACATCTCCCAGCTCACAGCTACAGACACATAGTCCAGCTTAACACTGTTCCAAGTCTCTGTAGCCCCCAACTGGGCTCCGGGCCCCTTTCTTCGTGGCTCTACAACAATGGCTACTTCTTGTACTCACCAAACTACAACTCTTCTCTTCCGGTGCTTGTGATATGTTTACATTTCTGCAGGAGCGCT